>NC_047148.1:3362469-3564969 GCF_009829125.3 Periophthalmus magnuspinnatus | reverse complement strand
TTGATCCAGTGCATTGGTGATTTCTTCTGCTGCTTCAATTATTGCCATGGAAGTGGTTCTTTTTGAACTGAAGTTGTATTGATTCTCATTTATTATTTGATATTTTTCGACAAAATTTTCTAGCCAAGATATGAATTTTTTTTTCTCAAATTTTGGAGAATTGAGGCAACAGTGCAATTGGTCAATAATTTGTGAAAGTGTTTATTTCCATATTTTAGTTATATCACTTTTGCAATTTTCATTTTGTTTGGGAAACGGCCGGACTGAAGAGATAAATTACATATATGGGTTAGAGGTTTTACAATGTTATGTATGACTTCTTTGACCAATGACATGTAGATATGGGATTTCAGCAGACAACTCCGGACCAATATTTACAAAAAATATATATATATATATATTAATATATATTATATTAATTAATCCCTATTTAATTACACTATTTAGTATGTCCCAGGTTCTCTTTATATTGTTTTTATTTTCATATAGTATTCTTTTATAATATAACTGTTTGCCCGTTCTAATTATGTTTGTTAATGTTTTTTTATATGTCTTATATCTGTGCTCAGCATCTTTAGTTTTTAGCTAGATAAACAATTTATAAAGATTTTATTTGTTTGTTTTTTTGTTTGTTTTTTACAAGCATTTAATATTCCTTTGGTAAGCCAAGGGCTTTTGATGATTTGCTGTTTTTGGGATATTCTTTTTACTGGAGTAAATTATACAGAGATAGAAATATGTTCAAGAAGTTAAATACGCTCGGTCTACATTTGTTTCTGTAAAGACTGAGCTCCAGTCCTGTTCTTTTAAACTATTAAGAGCATTAATGGTCTCTTCACTTCTTAAATGTTTATAAGTCACGTTCTTGTCCTCTTTGATTTTTTTAAAATTCACAAACATAGAGATTAAAGACAAGTAAATGATCAGTGATGTCACATATTAACAAGCCACTAGTTGTTTGGTTTCCCTTAATATTAGTAAAGATGTTGTCAATTATTGTCGTACTGTGTGACGTTATTTTACTGGGTTTGGTTATTGCTGAATAGAGGGATAAACTGTACATTGTATTAGAAAAATCATCTATAGCTTTTAGTCTAGTTGGTTCAAAAGGTCGATGTTGAAGTCACCACAGATAAATAATAGCTTATGATTAACAGTAGAAAAGAATTTCTCCATCCACTCAGCAAAAGCTTCGATGTTTGAACCAGGTGAACGATACACACAACTTACAACAATATTTTTCATCTTATTATTCTGAATCTCAGTTAAACATTCCATAGTTGCTTTTATTGAAAGTGACAGATGGGTTAACAGGCTAAATGATACAGATTTATGGATGAATAAGGCAACTCTACCTCCCATTTTTCTCTATTCCTATATCTTAGTTCATAATCATCTAGACAAAACTGTATATCTCTCTCTTGGTTAAACCAGGTTTCTGTAATAGTGATGATACTTAAAGGGCGAGTAAATTGTTGCAGATACTCTTTGATAGAACTGAAATTACTATACATGCTCGTACTATTAAAATGTATTAATGACAGTTTTCCCTCCAAATTTATGTTATACACTCACCTGAAGGATTATTAGGAACACCATACTAATACGGTGTTTGACCCCCTTTCGCCTTCAGAACTGCCTTAATTCTACGTGGCATTGATTCAACAAGGTGCTGAAAGCATTCTTTAGAAATGTTGGCCCATATTGATAGGATAGCATCTTGCAGTTGAGATTTGTGGGATGCACATCCAGGGCACGAAGCTCCCGTTCCACCACATCCCAAAGATGCTCTGGGGTTGAGATCTGGTGACTGTGGGGGCCATTGTAGTACAGTGAACTCATTGTCATGTTCAAGAAACCATTTTAAAATGATTAAAGCTTTATGACATGGTGCATTATCCTGCTGGAAGTAGCCATCAGAGGATGGGTACATGGTGGTCATGAAGGGATGGACATGGTCAGAAAAGATGTTCAGGTAGCCCGTGGCATTTAAACGATGCCCAATTGGCACTAAGGGACCTAAAATGTGCCAAGAAAACATCCCCCACACCATTACACCACCACCATCAGCCAACATTTTTCCAGTCTTCAACTGTCCAATTTTTGTGAGCTCGTGCAAATTGTAGCCTCTTTTTCCTATTTGTAGTGGAGATGAATGGTACCCGGTGGGGTCTTCTGCTGTTGTAGCCCATCCGCCTCAAGGTTGTGCGTGTTGTGGCTTCACAAATGCTTTGCTGCATTCCTCGGTTGTAACGAGTGGTTATTTCAGTCAACGTTGCTCTTCTATCAGCTTGAATCACTCGGCCCATTCTCCTCTGACCTCTAGCATCAACAAGGCATTTTCGCCCACAGGACTGCCGCATACTGGATGTTTTTCCTTTTTCACACCATTCTTTGTAAACCCTAGAAATGGCTGTGCGTGAAAATCCCAGTAACTGAGCAGATTGTGAAATACTCAGACCGGCCCCGTCTGGCACGAACAACCATGCCACGCTCAAACTTGCTTAAATCACCTTTCTTTCCCATTCTGACATTCAGTTTGGAGTTCAGGAGATTGTCTTGACCAGGACCACACCCTTAAATGCATTGAAGCAACTGCCATGTGATTGGTTGATTAGATAATTGCATTAAGGAGAAATTGAACAGGTGTTCCTAATAATCATTTAGGTGAGTGTATATGTTCATTCATGTTATATTGTTCTTGAGTAAGATAATTACAGATTGTATCAAAAGTGGAGAGAAAATTGTTATCTGGGTCATTCTCAGATAGATAGGGTGTGTCAGACTCCATGTACGAGTTTCCAGATCCATTTCTTTGTGATAGAGGATTCTCCAGTCGAGTTCATTGCTGTTTGATGGTGTAGATGCATTCGTTGTAGGCCTGTTGTTCATATTGTTCATAAGGGATGTATAGAGTCACGTGTTACCTTATTTTGTCCATTGATGTCAGTTGTATTTATCCAGTTCTTTCTTTCTCACCACCAACACTTCCTCTGGGGTCCCGTTTAGTTTAATGAAGATCTTACAGTTTATTACCCAGGTGTGTTGGATCTTTTGCAGCTTTTTAGTTGTCTGGCCTTTTTTGCTATGTCTGCATTTCTTTTTATTAAGTGTTCATTTATGAAAACGTTATTTCCTTTCATTTTATGTCCTTTGTTTATCCGATTCACAAACCGCATTATCACGGCTGGTCATTTGTTCTTCTTTGAGGGCAGCGGGTGACAGGCCTCGATGTGCTCCAGGTCCAAATCTATCTCCCTGCTGTGGAGGTAAAAAGCCACCTGTTGCTCCAGCGATCGTATCTCCTCCTCACTGGGCTGCCCGCTCACCGTGCGCACGTATAAGCGCAGCTTGATTTTAATCCCAGTGATGACCATGTCGTTCATACGAGTGTATTGCTGCAGCTCGTCCACTCGCCTCTCCAAATCCTCGATTCGCCAGTCCTTTTCTTCGTTCTGGGCATGCAATTTGTTGACTAGCTCCAGCAGAGTCATAACTGACAGCAGTTATCTGCGCAGCCAGGTAATCCAGGGATGCATTTATTTCCTCGAACTCCTCTGGTGTTGGGCTTCTTTTTGGGCGCATAATGGTGAGAATTTAATCCAGTTGATGCAGTAATATTATTTAGACGTGTGCGCCAAACACGAATGAACAGTGTGATAGGAACAGGAAGCCCGCCTGCTGCTATATTATATTTTATATATATATATATATATATATATATTTTATATATATATATATATATATATATATATATATATATATATATATATATATATATATATATATACACACACACACATACATATATGTCCTTGTTCTGTACACACATGTACACACAGTCAACATTGACAAATATTATATACAAAATGTATGTACAATAAACAATAGAGAGCTAGATGGCTAGAGGGTAAACACCTATGAATAATGTGTCCTTAGGCTCTCTTTTGTTTTACTTGTATGCAAATTGCACTGTGGTGGTAAAAGGGGCTCAGCCAAACAATGACATGAATGATATTATGGATGTTAAGACCATTTTAAACCCTATCCTCATTGTGTCAGCACCACCAGCGAAGTATTGATAAACTGTGTGTGGGAGCAATGTAGATTCTGCAGTAAAAAATTTCAAAGATTAATCATATTTTTGTATTGTAAAATTATTTGTTTAGGTCGACCATAGTTGCCATAGTTTTAGATAGAGATTATGGAAAATACATGTATCCCTGAACTACAAATGTCAAGATTAATTGATTGATCTAATGTCATGCGATGATTCAGGTTTGAGGTCACAGTATGTACATTTTTTAAATCTAAAAAAAAGAATAGGCTCTGTGCACACCAGTACACTAGTCCCAAAGCTTACAGTCACTTTTATTAAAATCAGAAAAAACATAAAATAAACAACCTATTAAAATTCAAATTAAAATAAAGACCACCAAATTATTTTTTTTCAGTTTGTGGTGTTGTTTTAATATTTATTAACCCTGAAAATTAGCATTAGCATTAGCATTGAGACACAAACAGCTCTCTTTCTAAACACAGAAGTGTCCTCCAGTGAAGTATTGGTTTTATTCGTGCTGTGTTTAACATGTTGTTAGTGACGTCCACCCGCAGCTCCCTACCTGCCTCCCTGCCTTATCTTTAAATATTTATTCATTTTAGCATGAATTGGCAAAAAACCCATTGAGATCAAATTGAACAGGTAGTAGTGACGCTAACAGTGAGGTTGCCGGGCGCTGTTGTGTACAAAGCCTGTATTAAAAGCAAGCAAATAAGTCATTTTACAATACAAAAGAAAATCTAAATGTCAAGTTAAAGTTATTTCTCTCTGTTTATGTCACATTAACAAAAGTTGAAATTTTGATTTCATAAAACATGGTCACATATTAGAGGAGTGGTAATGCATTAGTCATTGTGAATGAAAGTGAATGGTTGATTTTACTGTCACTATGCTCATTGTGTTCATTTTAGCACAGTACAGCATGTTTTAGTGTTTGTATCTTCTACACAGAGACACACAGACAGTTTGTCTTCCATTGTGCGTAAATGTATGCTGGCCTATGGGACATGTTCCTGTGTCTTTTGTCCCTTATCTGGTTCCGTTCCTTCTCTTGGCCCTGTTTCTGACCCTATCCCATGTCTCACCTGAGTGCTGTAGTTGCTGCAGTGCTGAATGATCCTCTGCATCTCCTCATGCACCAGCTCCACACACCTCAGGCTGGGCTCCTCCAGACGCTTCACCTGCTTCTTCACCAGCAGCTCAAAGGACACCTCGGGCACGAACAGGGACGGACGAGGGCCCTACAACAAAGACTGTGTAACCCTGGGCAACCAACCACTAATAACAATACCAACAGGGGGCGCTGTGATGGACTATAGGAGTGACAAACTGCAGTGACACAGTGATGTAACACTCACTGTGGCGTTCCTTATGGCGGTGAGAATATCTATAGTACTGAGGCCTCCCAGAGGATCCACTGACTCCAGTGTTCTGCCAAATGTCTCATGGAAAATGTAACAGATTCTGGCTCCACCGCACCTGAAAAAGAGCAGCCGGGATATTAGCTCTGATGTGAACCCGCTGCGCTCTCTCCTGTCAGCTTTTCCTTCACACAAACTGTGCGTGCCTCAACTTTCAAGTTGGATCATATCAAATGATGAAACCAATGCAGTTGTTCTGCACACTAAAGTATGCTGTACCAACAGTACCACCAAGTGGCCACCCAGCAGTAGTACTACTTACAGCTCTGCGGTCTCTATGTACTTGGCAGTGCCCTCAATGGTGTTGCAGTATTCAGTGGCAAACTTGGTGATGAGTTGCAAAAGCGTGGCACTCTGGTCTTCTACAGGTTCTCCGTAGCTGTTGAGCAGGGACTGGTACTGCGCTGCCAATACATTGATCCGTGTCTTGAGCTCTGGGAGGCAGTCTCTGATGTGATGCATCAGTAACCTGACATAATGACAGCAAAGGGCACCAGCCGCTCAGTTTTATCAGCAACTATTTGGCAGTTTACCTTGTCATTCAATAATATAACTTCTGGCTTTAATACATAGCAACAGCTACACAACAGGAATACCAACATTTATCAGTAAGTAATATGAAGCAATAATTTAAAAAAAACTTATGACATAATAATTCAAGTTATAAGCACATATCTATAACTGAATGCAGTAGTGCAGTAGTGTACCTATTGAGGGTCCTCGCCAGGTATTTGGTTCCATTCCTTGTAGCTAAAGAGGGATATTTCTTCTGCAAAAATGCATGTTCATCTCGAATAGAATCAGCTACAGACTTCTTATTGTTGATATCCAGCTGGCTCCTGAAAGTTCAGATTAAATTAAACAAAGAGATTAACAGCAATCAGAGAAAATTAAAAGCAAATAGAGTTCACAGAGTTGATTTTGTCTTCATTATATTTTCCATTCAAGAGTTTAACACGTAATGTCATACATACATTTTTCATAAATGATAATCTCATATTGGAGATGTATTAAGCGTATTATATTAAGAGCAAATACGTCCCCCACCGAACCTGCATAAAATATGTATAAGAGAGCGCTCAGATCTCATCACCGCAGTGACATTGAGGTTTATTAAGACTTCACCACAGTGTTCTGGTGCATTCACAGTGCAAAAGGGTATTCCAGGTGAATTTTATAAACCTTTTTTTTTTTTTTTTTTTTATATAAAACTGTATAATGATTTATTATCTCAATAGTCAACAAAAAGATTACTTCTACGTCATCAAAATATTTTTTATATTATTCTTTGGCAATGAACTACTGGAAAACAACCATTTATCTCTATGCTTAGATTTCACTACCAGTGAAGAGGGGTCAATTATGACCATCCCTATGTGACTAGAGCATAAACTGCTCGTCATGACTCACGCAGTAAAAGGCAAAAAGCTCTCAACAGTTGAGAGGAACAGCTAGTTCAGACATGGGCAAACTACGACTTGGACTTATTAATACGGCCCACCGAACATGACCAAATTATGTTGAAATAGGTAAGGGTAAACCTTGTTCAAAGTTTTTGTGCTGTGTTTATTTAATTGAAATTAATCCATTTGGAAAACAATTTGTACAATGAGCCTTGCATATTCATGCTTTGCTACATATTACAGGCCAAATCTCTAATGTTTATTTTATATATATATATATATATATATATTTTATAAAATTACATGTATATATGTTGAATATTGCTTACCTGTTCACGACTCCAATAATACCAAGTTTAACTGGAATGACTCTGCCCATAAGAACATCCATAGCATCAGTACCAGCATCCATCAAGTCCAGTTTGGTCACAACAGCCAGGGTCCTCCTTCCTGAATTTGTGAAAAAATGTAAGTCAAAACTCACTAATTCTGTACTGCATTTAATTATCATGTCAATTACCTATAATAACAAAGTTTTTAAAGAAATTTTTACTTTCACTTTTTTTTGTTCTGAAGGCGATTATCTAATCAGACACCTTATAGAGCACTATACTTTAGGATGTCAAATCCAACTGAAGCTATTTGGAAATAAACCTAAAATGACTCTCTGAATTAGATTAAGCAAAAACTGTGTTCTCTAAAGATTTAGGAAACCCAGGGTATTTATAACAATAATGTATTCTACATACCCTATTGTTAATGTAATCTAGAAAACAATCTATATGTGTAGAGATTGGATTTAAACGAAAAAAAAAAATCAAATAATATTGGCAAATTCTGCCATCTTAACAGCACACGGGCAACAACCTCATAGCCATAGAATTCACATTAGCCAAAGCAATTTGGATAGATTTACTCTTTCAACTGCTGGAGCACTAATGGTGAATACATTTAAATAGTAAATGTAGTTAAACAGTAGTTTGAGTGACAGGTAGCTCCAGTTGCCTGGCAAATCCAGAATGGTATCTCTCTGTATTTTTTATACAGATCAGTCTGATCCCCACATCCTCTGCTGCGTCTTAAGCCTAGTCAAATATGATAGTACAAACAGATCAATTTTTTTTCAGTGACACATGAAATGAAGGAGCTCATTGGTCAACTCAGATTATCAGAGATGCTTCACTCATTGATTCTGCAAAAATCCATCAAAAACACGGAGATTCACCAGAATCAGGCAGAAGTATTGAAGAAGTGTGTTTTTTGAATCCCAGGCAATAACTCTAGTGGTTTATAACTTAAAACTAGTGTTGTCACAATACAAAAATAAAAAAATTGATTGTTGATACGAAGAAAAAAATCAGACTAGTTCTGAAATAAATCAAGACTGTTTTAAAACCTTTCAGGTATTGATACTTGTTCAAATGCATACCAAGTTTTATTACTAGTGTTGATTAGTGTCTGATTTTCGATTCTTCTGACAACCCTGCAACTAACATGTAAATAATAAGCTGATAACATGTAAATAATAAGCTGATAATTCATCTATAATCATATGGTAGTATATAGTGGATGTCTATACTAAATACTTTATTGAGACATTCCTTACCATCAGGATCCACCTCTCGGGCCACTTTAAGAGCCTCGGAGGTTGCCATGTCTGTGTTGGCAGCAGTGACAGCCAGGATGATGCAGTTTGGGTTGGAAATGTGCTTCAGGATTAGATCTCTTATCTGGATCTCTATGTCCTTGGGCTGGTCACCCACAGGCACCTGACAGAGAACAAAGCAATTAACAAAAAACACACAGCAGTAGGTTCGGTTTAATTCATTAAAAACTCCAGTGGGGGATTTCACACCGTAACACACTGGACCTGAGGAAAGAAACAAATGAGGTCAGAATCAAAGCCTGTACCTACAAAAACTTCACTGTTTTTGAAAGAAATAATCAAACAGAAAATACTCACATGTTTAACTTTATAATAACGAGTCTCCAAATTTGCCATATACATTTTGGAGTTATGGTCTTTTCAACAGACAACAATTCCATCTTTGTTGTTAAAATAAATGTAACCACTTAAAAACATTGAAAGAAAAATGGCCATCGTTTAATTTGGCTGACAGAAAAAAATGGTCAAACTGGTTAAGTTTGCGGATGACACCACCCTCATCGGACTCATCTAGGACGGCGATGAGTCTGCCTACAGGAAGGAGGTGGACCGGCTGGTGTCCTGGTGAAGCAGCAACAACCTGGAGCTTAACACCCAGAAGACAGTGGAAATGATCGTTGACTTCAGGAAAGTCACAGCCCCCCTGCCTCCCCTCCCCCTGACGGACTCCCCCATCACCACTGTGGACTCTTTCCGCTTCCTGGGCACCTGCATCACCCAGGATCTCAAGTGGGAGCCGACCATCAGCTCCCTCATCAAGAAAGCCCAGCACAGGATGTTCTTCCTGCGGCAGCTGAGGAAAGGCAAGCTTCCGGTCCAGATGATGGTGCAGTTTTACATGGCCATCATTGAGTCCATCCTCACCTCCTCCATCACTGTGTGGTCCACTGGGGCCACTGCCAGGGACAGACAGAGACTGCAGACTCGGGGGCAAGCAGGCCGTATAGCAGCTGACACTTCTCACCCTGGACATGGACTATTTGAGCCACTTCCCTCTGGCAGGAGGCTACGGTCCATTGGGAACAGAATCTCTCGTCATAAGAACAGTTTCTTTCCCTCTGCCGTTTGTCTCATGAACACTTTATAATATTTGCACAAAACTGGACACTTTATAATACCGGTCACTTTAATAAGTCATGTTTGCACTGTTGTTCTGATGCTGCTGTTGTATATATTTTATTAAATTTTTTAAGCATATCTTTTTAACTTTCTGCATGCCCTTATTTGTATTTGTATTTATTCAGTGTGTTTTATGTTGCACTTTATCACAGGAGTAAGTACCTAGTTTGTGAACTGTGTTCACAGACGATGGCAATAAAAGTCTTCAGAATCAGAATCAGATCTAAATTTTCCTGTTAATCGGGTGAATCTATACTCCAAAAGTTAATGTTGTTTGCTCATCTTAATTCCACTTTCTTTGTGTGTGTTACCTTTGTGATTCCCGGCAAATCCACCAGTGTGAGGTTGACAACGTGAGGGGAAAAAATCTTCAGATGAATGGGCTCATCACTGATCCCCTGCAAAGGCGCGCACACACACACACACACACAAGCATTTTGTGTAGTCTATAGTATTTCTATGCATTTCCAGGATTATGCTAATAGGACAGTTTCTCAGTGTATTGTTGAATTCCATGCATATGTCTTGGCACAATTATAAACATTTTGGGGATAATACAAGATCAATGTTACACTGTGTGTAAGTAATGTGTGTATGTCCTGGCATATGAATTGTTCACCCCTTACCTTATTATTTCCGGACACACGCTCGGTTTCATTCTCAATTTCTTGTCGGATTTCATCAAAATCTGTGAAAATCTGAAACAGAGCAGAACAAAGATTTGAAAACACTCAAACAAAAGAAGTGGACAAAAGGCAAATACTGTATGTACTTGATTTTTTGTGTGCAGGAACTTGCCCCACTCTTCACCTCTGCCTGTTGAATAGAAAGAAAATGATTTAGACTTACACAAGCAAATCTTCTTTTTTTTTTTTTTGGGTGAGAAACAATAAATATGTGAAATTACACACATTGACTACAATTTGAAGGTCCAAGCCTAAAAAAATTAAGGTTATCTCGTGAAGTGCATTAGGTTTGTGTTTAATATGCTGCAGTCAGAATGTACAATGAACATGGCTAGCCCTATAGAAGTGTCATCCACATGTTGGTACAAAATTATTACCATCATCACTTTTCTGAGCATCTCCAGGATCCACGTGAACCAGCTGCAGGATGAGAGGTCGCCTGGTTACGACCCCAGTCCCACGAGGAAGAAGGTCCCTCCCCACAAGGCTCTCCAGCACAGAGCTCTTTCCACTGCTCTAGGGAAGCAAAATGCACACTCATTTCATTTATGTGTCCTGCCAAAAGGTCCAGAGCAACAGTGGTGTGACAATATGCAGATAAAGTACAGAGACACTGGCCTGGACAAGCAAATACAGAATGGGTAGTTCTTAAAATAGGAAGTGAATGGGGTTGATTAAAATAGATTGAACTACCATCGCCAATGCAAACCATGAGGCATGCAGCAATGCAGTGAATTACATGGGCTAACTAGATGCACTGTATGACTATATGCATGACAAACTCTAAATCAACACATTATTTCTAATATTAGGTGATATAAAAATGCAAGGTTAGGAGATTAGCATAGCAGCTGTATCACAAATTGGAAATAATGACAGCTCTTACCTGGGTGCCTACTACTGCTATCTGCGGCAGTTGTATAATGTCGGCGCCCACGGTGTTGAACACATCTTGAAGCTTATTAATAACAGGGATTAGTGCCTCCATGATAATAGTTTAAATTTAACGATTAACCCTGCAATTTTTGTGATGGAGCCAAAGTCATTCAATGTCCCGACACCACCATTCCAACAACACCCACCGGTGGATGATGGAAAATTCACAACGGAGGGAGTTGTAGTTTAATTTCAATTCTGCGCAATGCTTTTATGACACAAATGAACTACAACTAATAAGATCGCGATGCTTTCTATTAAATCGCGCGCATGCGTACATACTATAGTGACGAAAGGTTAGCAATTTTTAGATGGTTCTTTTTCTATAACACATAAAGAACTTTTTATTTTTATTCAGCACTCCGATTTTGGTGGTGGCACTTTTGTTATTTCAACATGTTGCAATTTCTGGTAAGTTTGAATGACTGTTACTACTAGTGTAAAATGTATGAAATATGCTGATTTCTTGTGTTAGCATGCGAAAACATTCACGTTAGTAGCTAAACTAATAACTGAACTAGCAAACCCTACTAACCCATTATTACCACAATTAACTTCATTGACACATATATAATTAAACATAACTTGATTACAATACAAGACATCAATCATCTTAATTGTTCCTTTTTTTCTAATTACAGGCTGGCTTCACCATTGGGAATGTTGTAGGGATGTACCTTGCTCAAAACTATGATGTAGGTAGCTGCTATTTCTATTTCCTAATATAATCAGCTGTCCAATGGTATTATTTTATGTCCCATTGAAATTACTGGGTTTTCTGTTGACAAAATGTATAAATTGTCCATGGTTCTTTTCATGTGTTGTAGGTTGTCAACATTGCCAAGAAAATTGACGAATTTAAAAAAGATGTCGAGGCCAAGAAGAAACCACCCTCAGGCTGAGAGATGTCGGACCACAATCCAAAGACTTTATTTATTGTACAGGGTTAAGTTTTTGATGAGTGTAACGATTGATTTATAAAAGAAAATATGTAAGAATTTACTGCGTGGAGGTGTTAATGGCAAGTTAATTTTTAATAGTATGGATACAACTGGAGGCATAGACCATGATTAGAATTATAAGTTCATGTTCAGTTTTATGGCATTGCAGGTTGGCATCTTGGATGCTACAGTGTCCAGTTGGCATCCTTGTACCCCATTTATTTATGGTGCACAATAATGTTTTTATAAGAGTATTTCAAGGCTTGCCAACAAGAATTTGCCAACTGTTACATGCATAAAAAGAACTATAGATCAGTCTTACAATAAAGTTGCTGACGTATAAAAGTTCCCACTTTATGCCTTACAATTTTCAAAAAGTAACTCAATACCAGTCTAATGTCATCCATGACAGCAAATTGGTCCAGTGCAATTACTAAATTACTTTTTTTATGTACATCTCACTGACAATAAAATCCTACTTTGTATTGTTTTTGCCCTTTGTCTTCTTTCTTGATTTGGATTTGTTTGACCATCCAAAGCCCCTGAACTCTAGACAATGTGCTGCATTGTGGGAAATGTAGAAGAGGTTCTCCATGGCTGCAGTACTGAGGAGGTCCACCTCAGGGTTTGGGATTTTGGCACTCGCAGACTTCTTTTTTGTTTTGTTATGAGCCTGGCTCTGTCCAGACTTCTTGGTAGGCTGAGAACTGTGGGACCTAGTTTTCCTAAAAGTCTGCTTTGAGATATTTAAGAAAAGGTTTTAGTTATAGTTCATCATTTAATTTATAATACAAAATCAGATCAGATATGACAACTTACCATTATCAAAAACAACTTGAATGCACCAGGTTAGACTAAATTCCCAGTCTGCAGAGCATAATGAAAAATGAAAATGAGTCCAAAGAAGCAATTAAATGGAATTATACTTGCAAGTCATCTCACCAGTTCTTGAGTTGGCACCGTGGGTTGGCAAGATAATGGCTTTCAATGAGATAGTGATACCACATTTGTTTTGGTCTGTTGTCTTAGAGACAGTGCAGTGACTGAAAGGGGCCGTCCTGAACCAGAAGCCTGTAAAGCCTTTTGTTTTACCTCATGTGAACTTTCCATAAACACAACAGTGAAAACACTATGTAAATTAAAGATTACAAATACTAAATCACATTATACTAATTTATATTACTTTATTGAATGTATCATGCAAAGGTAATTTATGACAGACGATCTCTCAGTCTTCCAAAGGCCCTGTTTTCACATTGTGAAGGTTTTGCTTGACATCATTAATACTGAAGTGCGTTCAGAAAATGTAAAAACACTGATTGCAGACGTCTTTATTAGTAAATGCATGATTGACAAATCTAAATAGTAATATTAAATATCACAAATCCAATATGGACACAAAAGTACCGTTGTGTGAAAAACACAACCCAAAGGTAAACAGTAAATGTGATTTTTCTTAAAGCTCACAGCCACCTCAATACTGTCTGTACAGTAGATGAGACATTATATTTAGAGAGAAGTGCATTACTTTGTGGTTCACTGCATAGATTATTTCAAGGCAATTAAGCATTGAAGTCTTGTTTAGTAGTAAATATAGTAAATATATTTTGTGTAAACCTTGATTGTGGCAGAGATACATAATCACATGATCCTTACATAATACATTGAGGCCCATGTGTTGCACTACTGCAGTAGCACACTGTAAGTGTGTGTACTGTGAGCCCTTGGAGATGCAGTTACTGTGTAGAAATAAGGTGGACAATCATACGGATGATACGAGAGCCGCGAGGACAACTGCACAGGTCCATGATGGGGTTCTTGATCTTATCCTCCAGCAGTTGGTCCAGCTCCCAGCGCAGCTCCTTAACCAGCTCAGCCACCTGAGCACAACAACAGCACAGTGCAGTCATAAACCACATTAAAGGGACACACAGAGAGGACAACGCATACCTGATGAGAGGCAGCAGCAAATCGAATCCAGCCATCATCAAGGGAAATGAGAAACTCTCCTTTGTGCAACTCCACAGTGACCTGTCCCCCTCCAAACAACACCAGCGGGTAAACGGACACCATGCTGCAGTCCCTGATGAACACACGACTTGTTTTCACTTTCTCATGGTACACAAGGTATGGGCTAGTGTAGTGGCGAACCTGAAACATAAAACAAAGCTAGAACCCTTTTGCTAAAAAGAGATAGAGATATTACATACGTTCTTGACCTGTACTTACAGTGTAGTTGACAGAGGACGGGTGCACATTCACATATCCATCGTTCTTGGTCAGAAAACGAAGTTCATTTGCTTTTGGTTGCATCTTCATGGCCCCTTTGCTCGTCATTTTGTAATTTCCTTGAGGAGACCGCACCTGCCATGTGATAGCACAACATTCTATCTGGATTATCTCTCTAGTTTAAAAAGGAGCTGGAGAATAGGTCAGAATTGTATGGCACTTCTGTTTAACTGTCAAAATGCAGATATGCAAACGCATATATGTAAATATGTAATTACTGAGCCTACACACATGAAACAAAAACTGTTTCAAAAGTTTCATCGTCATCTCTGGTCAGTATAAATAAACAAACAAAAAAAAAAAACTTTAGAAAGTGGTGCTATTACTCAACCCCAAAGACACGATTGTTGTCAGTTGAAAGAACTTAAAGCCATAAAATTAAAATGCCAAATTTGTGGAGCTAATACCCAATTATAATGATAATAAAAAAGGTTCAACATTTGTGGACCATAACTTTAGGTAGTGCTGTTATGTTTGAAAGAAATTTTCATACTACAGTGAACCTCTGCATCACAATATGTTACTGTTACATTACATTACAACAGACAAAATGAGAGATTGAGCTGTGGGGTGTACCTGTACAACATTGGGGTAGAGGGCAGCACAGAGCATAGCAGACATGAGTTTGATGTTATCAGAGTTTAAGTTGGCCTGGAAAAATGATATTTGGTTAATCCATGGGGTTGTTTTACAGTTAATTGTCTTTGGCAAAAACTTACCTCAGGACCAGTGGACTCCAGGACTCCATCTGTCCCTTTGTAGCTCATACGCTCTATTGTCCTGGCCCTGAGTCCTTCTTTTATAAAGCCAATATCTGACAGCAGCTCAGCAAATTGTCTCTTTAGACTGGCAATTTCCTATTAAAAAAACAAACAAATAAAATAAACAAAAAACTGTGGAATAGATCCACAAGTGTAGCACAACTCAACTGTGCCTTATCTGGGCCTAAGTGAAAACTGCTATAGCTGAATGTTTGGGAACAGGGTTGCATAATTGTTCAGAACAAATGAATTTGTTCAGATAGCACTGACTGACCTGTAAGCCTCGCCAAGACAGGAAGTTCTCTCTGCAATAAGCAAAGCCAGTCTGGTTTCCATTCTTTGCAGCCAAACACCAACCCTGAAAAAAATTAAGAATTTCAATATTGTGTTTGTGGAGATAATTAGTGACGTAACATTTCAGTTTGGTACCTTGTATGCCTGTAATAAAGCTAGATGGTCGCTGTTAGCCAGAGCAAAAAACATTTTTTTTTCATTGGCTTCCTCACGCTTATCCCATGGAGACACCTACAAATTACAGTGTGATATTGTTTAGTTTGATCTGCTGATAGAGAGGCATAAATATAGCCAGCCTCATATTATAACTGCACAAGTAATCTTTTGGCTAGTTTTTTGGATTCTACCCTCCAGACCTTGCTACGTCTGTAGGTGTCATTAACTTTTACAGGCAAGAAAACACATACCCCTCCAATCACCTTATTGTCTTAACGTACTTAAATCATTAAACAAATTATGCTATGCAATTATTCTATGAGGCCAGGAATAAGCAGAGTTAAACATTCTTACAAATGGTGATTTGAAAGCCAAACTTGCTGCAATGGTGAGTGCTGGGTCCAAGCAGCGAAATATAGCTCCAAACAGCATGAGTTTTCCAATGCGCACATCCACCGGCAGGCAAGCCAGGTGGTAGCCCAGTGGGGTGAGCCTCTCATCTGCTGTCAGAGCCCCCAGGTCCTGCAGTCTCTGTTTGGCTGCGTCTAAACTCCCCATAACCGGAGGTTCAATAAGTCGACTGAATACTGACTCCAATGTCTGCTCAGCAAACACATCCAGCACCTTGATTCTGTTACAGCAGTGAGGGAAAAGTCAATAGAAAAAAAACAACAATGTGGCCCTTCACTAGACATAATGGAAAAGTCATATACTGTAATCATAAGTATTTTTCACTGGACTTGAGTGAGTACATAAAGGGAAAATTCAATAGGTTGTATTTATGTTCTAAATGATGATGCTGTATTCTCAGATGAGAGATTGACTCTTTTTGAATGAAATATCCAAAATAGAAATCCACAAACATTAAAACCTTACGATTATTTGGTAGGGCTAAGGTCCACAAGCCTGAAATATTAATCTCAAAGGTTCAAAGTCTTTTCAACTGAAAACAATCATGCCTTCAAAGTTGAATAATGGGGCTACTTTCTGAGACCATTATGTTATATACTGACACAGAAGATAAACTTTGTGCCTGTTTCTGTTTCATGTGGCTAGGCTCAGTAAGTAGATATTACCCATAAACTAGGTCAACAAATCTGCAATCAGATTAAAGTTTAACTTGAGTAACAAAGATTCAGACAGAGCAGTGCCTCCAGTTAGCATCATCCGTCAGAGAATATTGATGACATCAGCAGCAAAGTATCAATTGAAAAAAGACCCTTCACTAGGCATAATACTGGAATAATCATACACAATAACTGTAAATATTTTCCAGTGCTATCCTTTAGTGACTACTGTATTTCCCAGACTATAAGTTGCACTTTTTTTCATAGTTTGGCCGGAGGTGCGACTTAAACTCAGATGCAACTTGTATGTGAAATGATTAAAATATATAATTTCATATCATCATTATTGTTGTTACACTGACTTCATTTTTGTCACACTGACCCCTAAATGAAAATTGTCTTCCGCTACATCTGATGACAGCCACACAGAAAAGGAAGTGGCATTTCAGGGTTGTTCAGAAGTGACACTAAATTTGTTAGTTAATCAGATAACTAAAGCATAAAAAAGAAACTATTAATATCTTATGTTAACATAACAGACACATATTCTGTTCACTGTCTGCGCTTCATGTATATATAATATAAATGTGTTAGGTTAGTGTGCTGCACTACTATTCAGCCTATTGTTCTCTATTTTGTCATTATTATAACTTGCCTTTAAAGATAAAATGTCTGCTCTTGGTCTCGGATTTTGTAAAATAAATTTCCCCAAAAAATGCGACTTATACCGGTAATCCATTTTTTTTTCTTCATTATTATGCATTTTTTCCGCTGCTGCAACTTACAGTGAGGCAAATAAGTATTTGGACACCCTGTGATTTTGCAGGTTCTCCCACTTAGAAATCATGGAGAGGTCTGAAATTTTCATCTTAGGTGCATGTCCACTGTGAGACATAATCTAAAAAAAAAAATAAATCTGGAAATCACATTTTATGATTTTTTTAAATAATTTATTTGTGTGTTACTGCTGCAAATAAGTATTTGAACACCTGAGAAAATCTGTTTTAATATTTGGTACAGTAGCCTTTGTTTGCAATTACAGAGGTCAAACGTTTCCTGTAGTTTTTCACCAGGTTTGCACACACTGCAGGAGGGATTTTGGCCCACTCCTCCACACAGATCTTCTCTAGATCAGTCAGGTTTCTGAGCTGTCACTGAGAAACACGGAGTTTGAGCTCTCTACAAAGATTTTCTATTGGGTTTAGGTCTGGAGACTGGCTAGGCCCCTCCAGAACCTTGATATGCTTCTTACGGAGCCACTCCTTGGTTATCCTGGCTGTGTGCTTCGGGTCGTTGTCATGTTGGAAGACCCAGCCATGACCCATCTTCAATGCTCTAACTGAGGGAAGGAGGTAGTTCCCCAAAATCTCGCAATACATAGCCCGGTCATCCTTTCCTTAATACAGTGAAGTCGTCCTGTCCCATGTGCAGAAAAACACCCCTAAAGCATGATGCTACCACCCACATGCTTCACAGTAGGGATGATGTTCTTTGGATGGTACTCATCATTCTTCTTCTTCCAAACACGGAAACAGTGGAATTAAGACCAAAAAGTTCTATTTTGGTCTCATCTGACCACATGACTTTCTCCCATGACTCCTCTGGATCAACCAAATGGTCATTGGCAAACTCAAGACGGATCTGGACATGTGCTGGTTTAAGCAGAGGAACCTTCCGTGCCATGCGTGATCTTAAATCATGACGTCTTAGTGTATTACTAACAGTAACCTTGGAAACGGTGGTCCCAACTTTTTTCAGGTCATTGACCAGCTCCTCCTGTGTAGTTCTGGGTTGATTCCTCACCTTTCTTAGGATCACTGAAACCCCACGAGGTGAGATCTTGCATGAAGCCCCAGTCTGAGGGAGATTGACATGTCATGTTTAGCTTCTTCTATTTTCTAATAATTGCTCCAACAGTGGATCTTTTTTCAACAAGCTCCTTTGCAATTGCCCCGTAGCCCTTTCCAGCCTTGTGGAGGTCTACAATTTTGTCTTGTGCATTTTGACAGTTCTTTGGTCTTGGCCATGTTAGTAGTTGGAGTCCTACTGTTTGTATGGGGTGGACAGGTGTCTTTATGCAGCTAACGCTAACAGGTGCTTCTAATTTCGGATAATAAGTGGAGTGGAGGTGGACTTTTTAAAGGTGGACTAACAGGTCTTTGAGGGTCAGAATTCTAGCTGATAGACAGGTGTTGAAATACTTATTTGCAGCAGTAACATACAAATTAATAATTAAAAAAAAATCATACAATGTGATTTCCAGATTTTGTTTTTTAGATTATGTCTCTCACAGTGGACATGTACCTAAGATAAAAATTTCAGACCCCTCCATGTTTTCTAAGTGTGAGAACTTGCAAAATCACAGGATGTTCAAATACTTATTTGCCTCACTGTATACTCCAGAGAGAAGTATAGTCCGGAAAATACAGTACATAAAAGCAGACAGATTGTTGTACAGCTTGTTTTTAAGGCTATGGGAGGTCACCATGTCTCCTCTATTATTGGGAAATACTGAGTACATAAAGCAGACAGATGGGTGTACCGGAGGCAGAGCTGCTCCAGTGGGACTCTCTGGATCTCTGGTAGCTGCTGCTCAGACAGATGATGCTGGAAACAGTGGCTGGTGAAGAGGTGGAAGCACACGCCCGAAGCCACACGTCCTGCTCGGCCTTTCCTCTGCAGAGCATTGGCTCTGGACACCCACGAGTCCTCCAGGCTCTCCATACTTTTGGCGGCATCGTACCTGTAAATAAAACACACACATATGAGATGAGATTGTTAAATATGCCTATCAGCTTTAAGCTGTGTTATAATGTTACCTCCTCAAAAACATACCGGGAGTTGTTTTGATTCATTCACACATGCTTGAGTTATCCTTTATTATTAATCTGTCTACATCTCCAAAGCTCAAAATACTCAGTTCCACCTTGTGATATCATATAGTGGTCATTTTCAAGTTACCAGCTACCTTTTACCTTTAGCTCAGTAGAGACTGGCAATTCCATGGCTAAAGTCATCCAAATGATTCTAGTGAAGGTGTATAGAGTTTAAATACACAGTGGAGCACTTCCTGTATTACCACAAGGTAGAACAGAGTATTTTCTATTTGAGAGAAGAACTCAGATATATGCAGGGATTGTGTTAAACATGTGTGAATGAAAAGAAAACATACACTCCAGGTATGTTTGAAATAGCATTAAAACCGATCCGAAATAGTGTAATATGGGCCCTTTAAAGGTGCACTGTATAACTTTTCTGGTGGTGCACCACCTGCTTGTCTCCATGGAGAAGTTATGCCTAAAATGTTCCACATGATGAAAAACTTCTCTATCTCATGGAAAAAGCAGTTGAAGTTACATGTCAAAACATGCAGAGAGACAACCCCACTCTAGCATTAACCCATAAGTAATTAAATACATGAAAGTAACAACATTTTAATGTCATGCTGGAGAACATCCCATGCAAAGCAATAACATCTCTGTGGATGTTGTTACTATAATACTTTATTGGCAGTACCTTTTCTCCTTCATCTTTCCAGAGTCAATCACATATACCACGTCATCAATGGTTACGGAGGTTTCAGCGATGTTTGTGGAGATGATAATCTTTGTGATACCAGTGGGAGGTCGGCTAAAAACTGCCTGCTGCTCCTCATTGGACAAAGTGGAGTGCAACGGATACACAACACACCTGATTGCAAAAGAAGCATAATTTTTCAGTCTCATTTTATTTTTTGAATGTTTAAGTTTTGTTTTTATCTTTTGAAAAAAAAAAATCATATACCTTTTCGCGCCACGGTTGTTAAACATCCGATTTGACTGAAGCTGTTCATAGAGCATTTTGATCTCTGCGAGGCCTGGCATAAAGACCAACACTGCACCTGGAAAGGTTAAGCAAATATTCTGTAAATCTGGTTTGGTCCAGTGAACAAAATAATAATACAAGTGTTATATATTAAATGTATTATATAGCACTTTTCCAATTTCAAGATTTTACATCAAGGAATCACTCACTCATTCAAACAGACATTCATGCACTAGCATATGCAGACACTGGGGGTGAGGGGTGTTAAGTGTTTTGCCCAAGGACACAATGACAGCATTCATCTGTGGGGGCTAGAATCACACCAAACTGAGAGTCAGTGGATCTGACCGCTCAACTAATGATGTTTAACGTTGAGAGCAGAATTCGAAGTGCTAACTTTCGGATCAGTGGACAAATCTTCTACGAACCAAGCTTGTCGCATATAAGCCTTAAGTTAAATTCACATATCTGCATTGTCATCATACCAGTGGGGTAGTTGTGTTTTCCATCCACAATCCATTCTAAGAGGTTTTCTACCAGGTCCATGTTGATTTTATCCAAGTCCATAGCAGCGATCGTCTTCAAAACAGACTTTTTGGTATCTGCAGTGATATAATACTTGTAGTTTATAAAATACTAGGGCTGTCACGATACATTTTGAAGCAATATATTGCTACAAAGATATACTGCGATAGATGATAATATTGAAAAGTACTTTAAGTCACTGACACAATAAAAATGTAAGATAATCGCACTAAACCATTTTTGAATACAGTATCATTCAAAAGGCCTGAGCTGCAACAAATAAATAGCAGAATCAACCAATTAGCCATAGACGTTAGCTGCTCAACACTCTACAACTCAAATGTTATTGTTTTAGTATAAAAGTAAAAGTATAAAAAATCTCCCCACTTTTTCAAAGAAAATGTACGCATGATAAATATTGAGCCCCAAAATATATTGTTCCAGCTTTCATATACTGAATGATAAGTCGATGCAGTAATTATTGTGACAGGCCTATAAAATACATTAATACAAATTGTCACTGCGTACATTTACATGGCCTATAAAAATTTGAAAATTAGAAGAATTAGTCAATAGATTAGGGCATGTAAACACATAACAAAAATCCAAAGAAATCTCAGCAAAAACACCTGGGGAGACATATAAGTTAATTAGTGAATTTGTACAGTAAAAATTGTATTTAGAAGACAAAACAATACAATAAATTTTTGAAATAACTTTCCTATTATAAACATCTTTCCTGCTGAGAACAATCAGAAAAAAATCAGATTATTCATAGACACTTACAAATGATACATTATTTTTTCTCCAGAAATCAGATAATGATCAGATTTTGTAAACATAGCCACTGTTACCCAGAGATAATACAGGAGTTTCACCTTTGTATCTCATTGTCAGATCTTGAAAGCCGAGCTGTTGGTCTGGGATAGTGTCTTTGACAAAGTCTTTTTTACAGAAGGACATGAAATTCCACATGTCTTCACTTAGATCCTCCACTAAATCTCGTGAGTCTTTCCATCCTCGTCCACCGGCACTAGATGCATTCTGTTTGCCTGAACGCATAAAAGGGCTCCCATCTTCAATGACATAGCTGGAAAGATGAGTCAGCAGCACAACAAACAATGACTCATTTTGTTTGGTAGTAATTAAGGTGGAAATGATGACTTGTATAATCACCCTGTTTTTTCAATGGCATCTTCCAAAAAAAACTGTTCAACTGGATAAGTGCGACCTGGGGACAAAAGAGTCAGTTTTGTGAGGTTGTCGTCTAGTCCATGACCTCCTATCTGAATTTAATACCTGGTATATGGACAGTGGGGCAGTTGTAGAAATATTCAGAGAAGAGACTGGCATTAAGAGTGGCACTCATTAAAATTATCTTTAGGTCTGGCCTCTGAACGATCAAGTCTTTGAGCACCAAAAGCAGAAAGTCACTAAACAGGAAACAAAAAATAAAATTATTAGTATACATAGTTGTCAACATTTCACAGAACCATGTAAATCCGTGTTACCTTTCCTCAGTTCTTTCATGCACCTCATCCACTATCACGTGTGTGACCCCTTTGAGATCTGCCTCTCCTTCCAATCTCCTCAGTAACACACCAGTAGTGCAGTACAGGAGTCTAGTGGAGGATGACTTAAATTGGAAAAAAGAAATGAGTAAAAAACAATTACATAATGTTTTTTACGGGATTTACAGGAGAATCCTCAGATCAGATAAACATACTCGAACACTCTCAAGGCGGATCTGGTAACCAACTGATTTGCCCAGGGACTCAGCCCGCTCCTGAGCCACTCTCTGTGCCACTGAAATGGCTGAGATTCTGCGTGGTTGGGTGCAGATGATGTTGGCGACCTGGTCTGCCGGACCTCTTAAAGAGGCGTCCAGGATAAACTGGGGGATCTGGGTGGTCTTACCACACCTGCAAAGGTTAACAACTTCAAAGCAGACTTATTATGCAGAATCCACTTTTGAACTACCAACTTGTGGTTGTTTGCGATCTCATTTACCCTCTCAAAATTGTTGTCTTTAATCGCTTATTTTCAAGACACCATAGTGCCGATTGATCCCCATTTTCACCTCCACCAGCATACGCCCACTCCTCTCTACTTACTTGGTTCTTCAACTTAGTTTTCTTAATTGATGATGCGTGCAGGATTCAACAGCGTCGTGTAGTCATTTTTGTAGAAATGAAAAAAATTCTATTACTCGCTATTGTGATGTGCAGCTATCCATAGGAGGAGCCGACAGCTACATGGCTGTTGTTGTGATGATGTTTATGGCGACGTCGGCTCCCATTGGGCACCGCTGGTTTCTAATTCAGAAGTCAGATGACTTGTTTCTTTTACTATGTCGTTTTAGATGAATATTACATTTTAAATATGTCATAGATTATAACTATATAGCAAACACAAGCACAATAGCTTTTATTTAGTAGCAGAAGATATATGTGGAGAGAAGCTCTAAAAAGTTCTAAAAGATTTTTGTGGGTGAACCCACCCAGTCATTCCACTGACCACCAACACCTGACATCCTTCAAGCTGAGCGAGGATCGTGTCTTTTTCCTGCCATGCGGGAAGATTGCTTCTCTGCTCCAGGATCGATCTGAATCTTCTGGAGCTCTGAAATAAACAGATGTGCACAATCACATAAAGTCTGGCCTTTTAAATACATTTTCATAAAATCCTCCTCACCGTTTTTTTCTGATAATCCTTACACAGCCTGCCATTTTCTTGCAGAAGATTGTCTATTTTCAGGTTGCGCTTGTTTACAATTTTCTTCCTCAAACTGACATAGCTCTCATTTTCCACCGGTACAGCCTGTTCTTCTTCCTCCTCATCCCTCTCATCATGCTCCTCAGTGTCTCCTGTATCTTTATCTAAAAACATAAGTAAATATTTCAGAATAGAGCTTTTTACATTGTCACAACACATTATTTTGAACTAACATGGATCCATGGTTTGGTAGTTGTTAGGTGGTCCCACTCTCTTGTTGCTAGGACTACTGCTCCTACTTTCCTCAGATCCGTTGCTTTTCACACTTTTGCTCTTTGCCACAGACAGACAGGGTGGAGTGGCAGGCAAAACAGGGGGTGGGGTGCTGTATTTGTGATGATTAACTGCAAGTAACTCCTTCATTGTATCTTCATCTTCACACAAAGTTATTAAAGTGTAAACTACAGGCTCACTACTCTTTGCAGCAGAAAGCGCCTCTCCGTAGATCCGCTCTGTAACACTAAGTCTCCCTGCTGCCTCCACAGACTCATCATTGGTGCTAAAGGCGACTATTGGAGCCTGAAAAGGGTATCGATTTCCTTTGGGGAAGCGGATTTCCAGTTCATACTCAGGGGCAGAAAAGCTGGTTATCCCAGATTGGCTTGGACTAGTCTTTTTCGAGGCACCATCTTCAAAAGGGTCTTTGGTAGGAAGTTGGTGTTTGAATCTGCATTTTGCCCCGAAGCGACAGCCTTGTCCTTTTAAGAAAAATCTGCAGATGTCACGAATATGAACTTTTTCACCATTTTGTTTTTTCTCAGCTTTGTGTGATAAAAATGACAAATCAAGGGATACTGTCCAAACTGCATTGGCAATTCGCTCATTGAATCGCTCTCCGTAAATGGCAGTTAGAGCAAGAGCCTCCTCCTGCCTCTGGCTCAGACATTCGTCCATTGGCACGTTGTCCAGGTCATCGGGGCACATTGCTTTCTGCCCATAACGCTCGCTGAAAACCTGCTGAAGAAGGTGTTCTAAAGTGGATCCAAATTCTCCATCACGTGTCTCCAGGGCCTTTTTGCTGCGTTCCCGGTCAAACCCATACCTATAAAAAAATTTACATGTCAAGATCTGTAAAATTGTGGCCAGTCACGTTAAGTACTATATCGACTTTTCCTCCAATCATTTTTGGGGCACAATATTTGTTGTTGTTGTCTACTTTTTTTAGCCTTTTGCACTAGTGGGGGATTTTTTTTTTTTTTTTAGTAGAATGAGCATTTGAGCTTTTGAGGATTAAATAAGTCACTTCTATGACAAATTATAGATACTATCTATTTAAGTGTGTCTATCTCCTGGTGGTGCAGCTCATGTTTTTAATTATATTATTCATTTAGAAAAAGGTTTACAAGGGTTTTCCTGTTTTATGATTGTGTTAGTAGCCTGGAGTAGATTCAATATTATTGTTTATCCTGATATTTTCTGTACCATTATATTGTACTCCTAAATATGTTATTATGACAGGCCTATAAAAAAGACACAATTTTTTTTAATAATGACACTCACCTGCTGAGTTTCCCAATGGCAAATAAGGATATGACAGGTTCAGGTGGTGGTTTCTCCTCATCAGACAGGGAGTTGTAGTCAAGTGTTTCTGCCCTATCCACAGGCTCATCCTGAGTTGCCCAAAACTGACCCTCCTCCCGATGGTCCAGCTCATCATACTCTTCCTCCTCCTCTTCATCACCAGAATAATCTGAATTACACTCACTGTAAAAAAAAACAAAAAAAAAACAACATCTTTTATTACTTAAATGATCTCCTAAATGCTAAATGTAAGATTTTTTTTCCTTCCGTGAAAGTATTCAAGATGTCCCACATTTCAACTAAAGCGCTGCCACAACTTATGTAATTGTGATTGAATATTGAAGCATTAAATGACAATGTTTGTGAAAAATATTGTAATAATTGTTACCTGCACCCTAAACAGACATTAGCAAATGTCATGTGCCTAGAAATATGTGCATGTGCAACCATAAAGGTAAACACATTCATAGTATATTTTCTGTGAATGTTTCAGCAACCTTCAAGAGGTTAGTAATTTGAGTTAAAAAATGTATTTTATTTAACTGGCAATGTTGTTACAAAATTAAAGTAAAGTAGAAATATAAAAAATAAAATTATCAGATTTTCACTCACTCAAATGGCTCAAAGTCTTGAGTCTGGAGTTCCCGCAGCAGCTCCTTCAGTTGTTCCTGGTTTTCATTTGTCATAAAGATCCTCTGAAGCGGCATACTGCTCCCCTCAGACTTAATGCCATCACTCGGCTTCAGGCTCAGTTTGTCTCTTGCCAGAGATCTGGGCAATGCTTTCCCTGAAGTGTTTCTAAAGTCCCTGTCATCTCTTCCTCCTCTTCCTTGCGCTCCATCCCAGAGCTTTCGGTGTCCTCTGACAGGTTTAGGTCTGTGACTAAAGCAATGAGGGAAACATGCTCTCAATAAATAATAATCTCTCAATAAATAGTTACAAATTATTTCTGCGGTTTAGAATGTATAAGCACAGCTTTATAAACTGTCAGTAGGTCAGTGTTTCTAATATTACATGTTAACAGTAAAGGTTTGGAGACATTTATGTCCTGTCTCTATATTAGAAATAAGACAGCTTACAAGTTGCATCTGAAGAAAATGCAGAAAAGAAACTGAACTAATGAAAACAATATACACTTAAATCATATTAAACAATTCAAACAATCCTCAGTTTACTACTGCAATAGTGTTTCCATATAAAGTACCTGCTAGTACGCGATGGTCCAAAGTCAAGGCTGAAATCATCTCCATCATCCCAGTCACTGGCTCTCCCTTTGCGGCTCCCTCCTCCACCACCTGAGCCTCCTCCTCTGCCTCCTCCACCACCTCTCGGCTTGTTAAATCTCCCACCTCCCCTGTTTGGCTTTCCTCCCCTTCTCCTGGTACTCATACCTTTGTTAACAACATAAATATAGCATATGATGTAGCTTTTAATATACAAGAACTATCTGCCAGTTAAATTAACACAAGGATAACACATCTTACCGACAATCAACGACTTGTCATACCAGTAAACAACCTGTGAAGAAAAATGTATGCAGAGAAGTTGGATAGCAGATTTCAAATAGCCATGCTCCAGAAAAGGTGAAAACAGGACAGAAATCCCCGGTCCATCTCTAGTGCAGTGCTGCTCAGTGGCTCACACAGTCTATGGTCGCTCATAGCTGTGGGCATGGTCGTGTGTGAGCGATGGTGGCAGGCTGACGGATAAAGACGGGCTGGTGGCTACAATTATGCAACCAGACTGCACACTAAGCAAGCACTTTAGTTCACGCGTGGCTGGATCTTGAAAGACTGGAGCTTACACAAAGTACCACATCAGTACCATCACCAGCCTGTTATACAAGACCGCATGTGGCCACGATAATGCGTGTGTTTACTGGTGCCGAATGAAGGTCTGAAACTAGTAAAGTGGTTAGCTTTTAATGCTAACCGCTAGCAAGCTCTCTTCACTTTTGTTTTAAGAGGCTATGCAGTAATATGATGGGGTTGTGAAGCTAAAAAGGAAAAGCAAAAGTGACATTAAAAGGCAGAATTTGATCTAAGCATAATGATATACTTAGATACTGTTAAAAACTTTACAAATTATGAACTAACCTGACAGTGCTGCTCAGATGACCACCACCGGTAACACGCATCGTTCTGATTGGTCAAAAAACTCAAAGTTCGAAGTTTCTGTTCCGGGTAAGCCCATATTTTGATAAGTTTTTTTCATGGCGTAGGTTTATGGTTTAATGTATCATAGTACTATTTGGAATAACACATGCATAAGTAATATATTTTCAGGTCTAATAAAAGCTTGTTGTGTAGGAAAGAAACAAAAGAATAGCCAGTGTTACCATGGAAACAACGTAAGCGTCCAATTGTCACCGCACAAGATAGTACCCACTGTTTGCTAAAGCAGGGATACGTTTAATAAAGCAAAGAGGTTGGTCCGTTATTCCAGTACTGTTTCAAATAACTAAGGTTCATCTTCATCTCTGCTGCAAAGCTGTAAAATGTCTGGTAGGTGCAGGGTGGGGAAGGTTTAAGTTATAGTTGACCCATAACTAAATTCGTGCTTGTGTCAGCAGGGGTTCAGCATGTGACAGTATCTTACATTTTTCCAAATGGAGACAAGTACGGTAAGTTAAAAGTGTACTGTGTACATTTTTTTTGGTGGTACATGGTACATGTGTGATCTTTTCTATTACAGAGGGGCAGTGCTATAAGTCAGCCTCTGGAGCCATGGTGAGGGGTGGTACTGGGAAGCATGTTTCTGCTAGTGGGGTCGTGTACAGCGGAGAGTGGAATGAGGACAGAGTGAGTGCATTTTGTATTTGGTTAAACTCAATTACCTGTGGTCATCATTGTGTGCATGTCCTTCACAGATAAATGGTAAAGGGACGCTGCAGTTTCCCTCTGGAGCACACTATGAAGGAGAGTTCAAAGACGGTATGTTTCACAACACAGGAATATACAGGTTCACAGATGGCTCATACTACACTGGACACTTCAAACAAAACAGGCAAGTATATATCTCATTTCTAAACTGATCATCCTGCTATACAGATAAATTAAAGAGGTGCTATGTAACTTTTCTGATGGAGCTGTTAGTTGCTTTGCCTGGAGTGTTCCTCAGTATGGCACTAAAGTGCCCATATTATGTTGTTTTACTGAGCTATGCTATAATGTTGTTTCCTCATCACAAACATACATGGAGTTGTGTTTTGTTTCATTCACACATGTTTAATATGCAAACCCTGAATATTTAGGTTGTGTTCTTCTCTCAAATAAAAAAAAAACACTCTGTTCCACTTTGTGATGTCATGTGGTAATGCAGGAAGTGGGTGGTCCACTGTGTTTTTAAACTCTTTACACTTTAACCTGAAACATTTGGATAATTTCAGCCCTGGAATTGCCAATCTCTACTAAACTAAATGTAAAAGATAGCTATTAACTTGACAATTACCACTTCATGACATCACAAGGTGGAACAGAGCATTTTGAGCTTTGGAGATGCAGACATCCTAAAAATCCAGGATTACTTAAATGCATGAATGAAACAAAAGAAAACTCCAGCTATGTTTTTGAGGAGGTAACAACATTCTAACATGACTTGAAGCTCACAAGAATCAATTTTGTGTAATATAGGACCTTTAAACTTGTAAACTTTTATTAAGATGTTTTTATTGCTCAAAAAACATGCATTCTTTTTTACAGTGAGTGGGGTTGCCTCTCCACAGATCTGATTTGCTTGTCCCCATAGAGATAGATAAGCTTATTGCCATACTGAGGAGTATTCCATGGAAAGCAGTAACATCTCCATGGAGACAAAAAAGCTAGTGACTCTCCATCATAAAAGCTACATAGTGCCTCTTTCAATGTACTAATCTAATAATGTAACTATTGTAGGCTGAATGGCCAAGGATCCTTCACAGATTCATCAGGATTGGTGTGGATTGGAGAGTTTTATGTTAAAGCAGCTCTGGGACTGAGATTGAAACATGATATTTAACATGAATTGAGACAAAATATCCTATTGTAAAGGTAAACTGCAGGTGTGTCACTAGTTTTGCATGGTAAATGTAATTTTGTTAAGTTAAGGTACACTACGTAACTTTTCTAATGGTATCTACTTGTCTCCATGAGATGTCACCTTGACTGGAATGTTCCACAGTAGGACATTAAACATATCCATCTTGCATTTATTTCATCATCATTTCATTGTTTTTATTGCTCAAAAATACCTTGAAAAGCATATATTCTTACTTCTTACAATTCAAAGGATATGTAGCTTTGAAATGTTAAATGATGCCTTTAGAATTAGGCCAGGTCTTTAAAGCTACCACCTGTAATTAGACTGGCGGATAAATCAACACATCAACAAATGTAATCACAATCCTAACACCAACAGTTGTTCAGCACAATTTAATATGCAACTTTAGTTTTGTAGTTTATCATTCAATTGTATAATGCCTCCATAAAGCACAAATTGCACATGACCCCTGAACAATGCAAGTAATCTTTAACAGTGACACAAAAAATTACACACACATTGA
This sequence comes from Periophthalmus magnuspinnatus, assembly GCF_009829125.3. Classification (NCBI taxonomy): domain Eukaryota; kingdom Metazoa; phylum Chordata; class Actinopteri; order Gobiiformes; family Gobiidae; genus Periophthalmus; species Periophthalmus magnuspinnatus. Next base: position 3,535,005 of record NC_047148.1, on the reverse strand, counting down.
AAGTAAGGTCGATTTCACACATGTTAGTGCAGACTGTGGACCGACCCCTGTGTGTACTAGATTTGGTTGTTTACTTTACTTTTGGGACGGCCTTGTTCACATACATATCATTCAGTTCAAACACTCACCATGAGTCATATGAGAGTCTACCAGCTGATCGCCCAACTTCACATGCTTGCGTCCCCTCGAATGCTCTTGTACGTCGACCTAACTCAACCTAACCAGTGTGAAAACGACCCAACATACGTGCATAATAACCCAAACTGTTTCTTTTGTCAGATACAAGAAAGAATCATTTTCATTGATTGAACTGAAGGTAGAAAATTATTGTATTGCAAGCTTGGGTTGGATGGTTTTGAATAAGTAAAGGTTGGTTGAATTTAAAGGTCCTACATTACACAAAATTCACTATTGTGAGCTTTATTCCATGTTATAATGCTGTTATCTCCTCAAACACTTGTGTTTTGTTTCATTTGCACATGTTTGAGTAACCCTTTATTATTAGTCTGTCCACATCTCCAAAGCTCAAAATGCTCTGTACCACCTTGTGATGAAGAGGTAGGCTTGTTCTCAAGCTAGCAGCTACCTTTTACCTTTTAATTAAGTGGAACTTGGCAATTCCAGGGCTGAAATTATCCAGATGATTCTCGCCGTGAAGGTGTATTACTGCCGTCACAAATTGGAGTGTTTTCTGTTTGAGAGACACGCATGTGTGAATGAAACAAAACACAACTTCAGGTATGTTTTTGATGAGGAAACATTATAACATAGACCAGAAAATAGTGTAATATGAGCCCTTTAAGTTTAAAATGGCACTAAAATTTGGCACAAGCTACAAAAGTGAATGTAATGTCTGCACTAGTATATACATTATAGCAGGTGCTTGTAGACATGTTGAGATGCTTTTTGAATCTCAGAAAATATTGAGCTAGTGAATAAAATGGAAGCCTGTACCTTGTATGAAATGTCTCCATTCACCTGAGTCTATATAGTTATTGTTCTGTAGAAGAAAAGTAATTTGCATTTCACAATCACCATGTTATTTGACAAAAAGCCAATACAAAAGAGTTCAACAGTGAACAAAATGGTGACCATGCACATTTTCACAACACACATCAGAACATACCTATTGTGACGGTGTATGGAAATTACTTGACATCTCTCTTACAATATGGTATCTGATGGACCACACACTCCACACATCAGTGCCCATGCTCTTCTGTGCTTATATTTGTGTTTCCAAAGAGATTATTTTCCAGAAAACACTTTAAATGTGTCCTCAAGTTTGTTAATAAATGTCCCTTAGGTAGTTAAAAGAAAGATTTGTATATTTGTGTTCTTCCAAGCAAGTCTGGCAGCGTATTCAAAGGCCGATAGGAGCTCATTCCTTCACATATTGTGCTGTTGGGGGTGTTGTGAATCACCAAGGAGTTTTTTATAGTTCTGATATATTTTTGTTGTCAAACTGTATTGTTACAAGTCCAAAACATCAGCATATTCCAAGAAACTTGCATTTTCATACTTAAAAAGCAGTGGTGGATGAAGTACTCAATTTTGTTACTTAAGTAAAAGTACAGATACAAAGGCAAAAAGTGACTCAAGTAAAAGTATCACATGAAAAAAAATAAATAAATAATTTAAGTACCTGTTGTACTTAAAGAAGAAAAAGGAAATTATTTCACACAAATATTAATTTGTTAAAATGTTAAATGTATGTATGATATTGAATCAATTTCTTGACTTTTATTATGAATTTTGTGTATTTATTTTTGTTTGTTCAAAACCACAGCTCTAAAACTTTAGTCTGGATGTTACCACAAACATGGTAAGAATAACCCCTCAAATCAAAAGTACTTTTTACTTTTCAGTCCTGTTCAAAAATGTAGTAGAGTAGAAAGTACCGGCTCTCAAATATAATAAAGTAAAAGTAAAAAATATCAACTGTAAAATTTAAGTAAATTACAGATAGTAATAAGTACATCGTCATTGCTATTTGTACTTTGTTACCTTCCACCACTGCTAAAAAAGGTACCATAAACAGAATTTGTGGACAAAAGTTGGTGTATACGTCTAACTAGATGCTGTCTTTCATTCAGGATTCATATAAGGGCTAAAAATAGCATTTGTGTTTTAATCTACTGTGTTAAGTGGATACATTTCTTTTAAATTATAGAAGTAAATTTCCCTTAAATGTCTTCATATTACATGGGTAAATACCCTTTTTATATACAGAATACATCTGTACATATATCATACGAGCAGACCATACAGAGCTGTTTCTCATTTTCATTTATAAATATCTTCCATATCTGACCCTGTGGCAAGAATCAACCCCTTTAAGAAAAAGCATCTGGAAACATTCAAATTTAACAGTAAAAATACAATCCAATAAACATTGTATAAAACGTCTAAAATTATATACCGTCAACTCTTTAAAAATAATTAATCTGAAAATGAACCCAAAATAAAATTAAGTCTTTAAGGAGTCAAATCAGCACCAAGGTTCAAAATAGTGTCTGACAGAGAACTGAAGTTGGGGCAGTGTACATCCAGTGTGTAGTATATTCACTGTAGTCATAAGCACTGTTCAGCAAAACTCATCATCTTGTGCATCTTCAAAGTGGCTCCATTCATTTTGATCGACTGTGTCCTGTTCTTAATCCATAGGTGGAAGCACATTTCTAAAACTGAGATGATCCTCATTTTGAATGTTTACTGCTATTGGGAATTGAACCATAGACTGTATAAAGAAGTTGATTAAGGGAGTGCGAGAGTGCGAATTTGGACCCGAGTTCCTTATTTGGAATTCTAACCACAAGTATCATAACAACCAAAGTGCCAATCTAGAGTGAGAATGTTGAAGATAAAGCCCCTTCCCGTCCGCACCACTGGTTTGGCAAGGAACGGGCGGTTAGCAATGTCAATCAAACCTGTTGCATTTTGATTGACAGAAGTGCTAAGCATTGGTCTGTTATTAATGTTCATATTTTGAGTTATGGACACAATAGCGAAAAAGACCAAAATGACAAGCCTGACAGGAGCAGTTAGGGAGAGAGGGGTAACAGTTTTTCAATAGAAAGTGAATTGGAGGCAGAGTGGATGGAGCGCACCCATATTCACTTCCCATTTGGAACACAGCGGCTAGCAGATTAGCTATGTGTATTTATATATACAGTCTATGTATTCAACATACAGCTGTTTTTCTCTGTTCAGATAACTAAGGTTACTAGGAGTAATAATGAACTCAGACTTGAACTTGAACATGGGAAATATGCTTTAGTTTTATACAGCTAAAACCTGGAATAGTCTCCCTGAACATGTAAGACATGCCTCTACTTTGACAATGTTTAAATCCAAGCTCAGAGCTTTAGCTGTGCTTTTGACTGAAGGGTTTTTATTCTGCACTCTTCTCTTTTAATGTTAATTTTATGATGATTATTTATGTTCTGATTTGTTGTATTGTGATTTTAATGTCTTTCTTATTCTGTAAAGCACTTTGAATTACTTTCTGTATGCATTCTGCTGTAAAGATAAACTTTCCTTGCCTATCCCAGAGTAGTTCTTGTTATAGCCTCTAAACAGAGATGGGTGATATATTTTCTACAAGACAATGTATTAATTGGTATTTTAATTAGAATATGTGCATTGTCTAATAAGAAAATAGACAAAAGATGAACAGAAACCTTTAGTGCAATCATCCAAAGAAGTCTATAACGTAATTTACATTTTGTGCAATATTTGAATCTCCACCACTGTTACCAAATTGTACTTTTTACTGTTCTCTCCAATGGATGATTCAGGACAGGTCCATATATTTTTGTCAATATCACCCACTAATACCTCTAAAACAATGCATAACTGGTTGTGTATTCAGCCCTGTATTTGAGTTATCAAATACCAAATATACTCAATCGGGTTTGGAATATGGACAATATGTTAAATTGCATTACTTAACAGATAAAACTCTTCGATTGGAATGGTAAACATTAATTTACTATTCAACTGGCCATGCAGTAATAAACTGAGTTAAAATTTCCAGTACTCTCATCTTCTACAGATTCTTATTTCTTCTGATCTACTTGGACAACAATATAGCAGGTCTTCAAGGCATTTAAACATCATTCTCTGCCCTATTTGACCTTTGTATCCTACTCCCTCCCTTATCTCTTCCTCCTATGGATTCTGCAGCAGCCCCTCCCATTGGATTGGCTGGGAGAAGACCTCTCTCTCTAGCCACATTTCATAGCTGTAGTGGAAGTCTTCAGGCAGCTCCACTCTCTGACCCAAGACACTCTGGAGGCAGTTGTCCACGGGGGTGAAGTCCCAGTTTTTGTTTCTATCGTAGCGTCGGCTGTTGAACTTTTCAATGCTTTCTCTCAAAGCGCACTCCTCTGCCTGGAAGTCCCATGGCCGTGCATCGATATCTGAAAAAAGACAAATATTATCGTTCAGGGACATTTTCTATTGTATCAAATCTTCTAACTATCCATCAATTTTTTCCTTATTTACTTATCCGGGATCAGGTTGCAGGGGCAGCAGTCTGAGCAGGGACTCCCAGACTTAACACCCAAGACACTTCCTCCCTGTCCTCCAGTGGGACCCCAAGGTTTTTCCAGGCCAGCCAACCAAGACTGGCTAAATCAGTCCACTCACAAACAAAAGTTTTTTCTGAAGGGCTGTCTTTGCAAAATAACAACAAAAAAATGGCTTTCAACATGAATCTACTAAGCATAAAAATGAAAAACCAAAAAATTTAAAGCAAGTGGCATCAAATGGCCCTTGAGGCCAACCTGGCACTCCCTAAGGTCTGCCAAATTTTTTTTTTTCGGCAGACCTGAATTTTGGGCAAAATTTGGTGAGTTTTTCGATATGTTCAGGGGGTCAAATTCCTGCTCAAAAGCAAAAGAAGAAACAAAAAAAAATAATTAAAGTCACAAGCGGCATCGAACGGCCCTCGCGGGCCGTGCTTCGCACTCGGCCGACCCAGCACTCCCTGTGGGTGACGCTGACGTGCCACTTGTCCCTGTTTCATTCAAGTGCAGCCCATAAGCGTTGGGCTGCACTTGTCACCAAACAAAGTCAAAAGACATTGGAAGCGCTGATGCACAAAATGCAAAAACATGGCTTTTCCCAGGCATCGCCATGGCAACACCGTGCAAAATACAAACTTGACCCCCAGACTTTTGTGACGGGGACAACATGAAGAGTCACTCTGCCAAATTTCACATTCCTCAATGAAGCCAATATGTTTTTATGAGACTTTGAAATGTACAAAAATGTGAAAATTTTCCCACTAGGTTAACATGGACTCTTTTGCACATCGCCATGGCAACCCAGTGAAAGGTATGACATGGGTCTGATTAACTTTTTTGATTGGGATGACATGAAGAGTCATGGTGCCAAATTTAACATGACTCCATGAAAGTAATATTTTTCACATGGGATGACCCAGGGGAATTTTGTGTCAAATTTGGTAAGATTTGGGAAAACTAAATTTTCGTGTGGCCATAATAATATTTTTTGTTTGCCATCACTTGAAGAATGCGTGTATTGAATTTCGTGGCTCTATGGCAAATTTGACATCGGGACGTCTCCCATTGACACAATGTATTTTGACTTTTGCAGGGGGCGCTGTCGTGCCCATTTTTTATGCCCAATGATGCAACATATTAAAAAAAATGAATTTTTTGGCAGACCTGAATTTTGGGCAAAATTTGGTATGTTTTTGAATATGTTCAGTGGGTCAAATTCCTGCTCAAAGAGCAGAAGAAAGAATAAATTAAAGCCACAATCGAACGGCCCGTGGGGGGTGGCGTGCTTCGCACTAGGCCGACCCAGCACTCTCTGCAGGAGGTGCTAACGCGCCAGTTTTGTCCATGTTATTGCTGCTTTGGGCTGTATTTGTCACTAAACAAAGCCTACACACAGTGGAAGGACTGATGCATAAACCTGCAAAAACATGTTTTTTTCCAGGCATCGCCATGGCAACACCGTGCAAAATACAAACTTGGCCCCAGGACTTTGACGGGAACGACCTGAAGAGTTACTGTGCCAAAATTCACATTCCGCGAATAAGTTGTCATAAGACTTTGAAATGTACGAAAATGTGTACATTTTCCCATTAGGATAACATAGGCCCTTTCGCGCATATCCATGGCAACCCAGTGAAAAATATGACATGGGTCAGATTGACTTTTTTGATGAGGGTGACATGAAGAGTCATTGTGCCAAATTTCACAATATGCCATGAAACTAATATTTTTCTGATAAAATTTGGGAGCATTCCCATTAGGATAACATTGGCAGTTTGGGACATCGCCATGGCAATACGGTGCAAAAAAAAAACACATGGGTCTGATTGACTTTATTGCTTGGGATAACCCAACAGACTGCAACGGGGCACATGACTGCAACGATGAGTGCATGGGGGGCTCAGGCCTAAAAATGTGAGGCCAAAATTGTGAACTGAACCGCACACTGGCTCTGTGCACAATAGCACCTGGCAACCTCACTGTTAGTGTCACTACTTCCTGGCTAGTTGTATCTCTAAGGTTTTTCCTGTGTAGTGCTTAAATTAATACATAGATAAAGATAAGGCAGTGGACAGCTAGTTGTGGGTGGATGTCGCTGACAACGTGTAAAAAAATTACACAAATAAAATGCTTCACCAGAGGAAACTTGTTAATGCTAATGCTAATTTTAAAGTATAATAAATAAATACATACTTCGTGTTGGGGTTCACCCCGGTGAAGGAGAGGGTTGCGTCCTTGCGCCTTCGGGTCGGGGACAGGTCTCTCACTGTTAAGTCGGCCTACGGGCCAAACAGCAGTGCAGAGTACCCGGCCTTCTTGGAGTCCCTGGGAGGTGCACTAGGCAGTGCACCGAACGGGGACTCCATTGTTCTCCTGGGGGACTTCAACGCCCATGTGGGTAACGACAGTGACACCTGGAGGGGCGTGATTGGGAAGAACGGCCTCCCTGATCTGAACTCGAGTGGTGTTCTGTTATTGGACTTCTGTGCTAGTCGCAGTTTGTCCATAACAAACACCATGTTCGAGCACAAGGGTGTCCATCAGTGCACATGGCACCAGGACACCCTAGGTCGGAGGTCGATGATCGACTTTGTTGTCGTGTCATCTGATCTCCGGCCATGTGTCTTGGACACTCGGGTGAAGAGAGGGGCTGAGCTGTCAACCGATCACCACCTGGTGGTGAGTTGGATCCGCTGGCGGAGGAGGAAGCCGGACAGACCTGGCAGGCCCAAGGGTGAGGGTCTGTTGGTAACGTCTGGCAGAGCCTTCTGTCAGGGGGGTCTTCAACTCACACGTCCGGGAGAACTTCTCCCTGATCCCGGGGGAGGTTGGGGACATGGACTCCGAGTGGGCCATGTTCTCCACCTCTATTGTCGATGCGGCCCCTCGTAGCTGTGGTTGTAAGGTCTGCGGTGCTTGTCGCCGTGGCAATCCTCGAACCCGGTAGTGGACACCGGAAGTAAGGGATGCCGTCAAGTTGAAGAAGGAGTCCTATAGAGCTTTGTGGGCTCGTGGGACTCCTGAAGCAGCCGATGAGTACCGGCAGGCCAAGCGTGCCGCGGCTCGTGCGGTCACAGAGGCAAAAACTCGAGGTTGGGAGGAGTTTGGGGAGGCCATGGAGGAGGACTATTGGACGGCCTCAAAGAAATTCTGGCAAACCGTCCAACGCCTCAGGAGGGGGAAGCAGTGCTTCACCAACACTGTTTACAGTGCGGGTGGAGAGCTGCTCACCTCAACTGGGGATGTTGTCGGGTGGTGGAAGGAATACTTTGAGCATCTCCTCAATCCCCCCATCATGTCTTCTGAGGAGGAAGCAGAGACTGGGGACCCGGAGGCGGACTCAACCATCACCCTGGCAGAAGTCACCGAGGTGGTTGGCAAGCTCCTCGGTGGCAAGGCTCTGGGGGTGGACGAGATCCGTCCTGAGTACCTCAAGTCAGGATGTTGTGGGACTGTCTTGGCTGACACGTCTCTGCAACATCACGTGGCAGTCAGGGACAGTACCACTGGACTGGCAGACCGGGGTGGTGGTCCCTCTGTATAAGAACGGGGACCGGAGCGTGTGTTCCAATTACAGGGGAATCACACTCCTCAGCCCTCAGGAGGAGCAGTGTGGTTTTCGTCCTGGTTGTGGAACACTGGACCAGCTTTATACTCTCCATCGGGTCCTCAAGGGTTCATGGGAGTTTGCCCAACCAGTCCACGTGTTTTGTGGACCTGGAGAAGGCATTCGACCGTGTCCCTCGTGGTGTCCTTTGGGGGGTGCTCTGGGAATGTGGGATCCGGGGCTCTTTGCTAAGGGCTGTCCGGTCCCTGTATGACCGGAGCAGGAGCTGTGTTCGCATTGCCGGCAGTAAGTCAGACCTGTTCCCGGTGCATGTTGGACTCCGCCAGGGCTGCACTTTGTCACCGGTTCTGTTAATTATATTTATGGACAGAATTTCTAGGCGCAGCCAGGGGCTGGAGGGGGTCTGGTTTGGGAACCACAGGATCTCATCTCTGCTGTTTGCCGATGATGTGGTCTGTGGGCTTCTTTGAGCCAGGACCTGCAGCAGGCACTGGGGCAGTTTGCAGCCGAGTGTGAAGCGGCTTGGATGAGAATCAGCTCCTCCAAATCCGTGGCCATGGTTCTTGACTGGAAAAAGGTGGTTTGCCCTCTCCCCTGGGTGGTGAGTCTCTGCCTCAAGTGGAGGAGTTCAAGTATCTCGGGGTCTTGTTCACGAGTGAGGGAAGGATGGAGCGCGAGATTGACAGGCAGATCGGTGCAGCGTCTGCAGTGATGCGGTCGCTGTATCGGTCTGTTGTGGTGAAGAAGGAGCTGAGTCAGAAGGCGAAGCTCTCGATTTACCGGTCAATTTACGTTCCTACCCTCACCTATGGTCATGAGCTCTGGGTAATGACCAAAAGGACAAGATCGCGGATACAAGCGGCCGAAATGAGTTTCCTCCAGAGGGTGGCTGGGCGCACCCTTAGGGATAGGGTGAGGAGCTCAGTCACACGAGAGGAGCTCGGAGTAGAGCCGCTGCTCCTACACGTCGAGAGGAGCCAGCTGAGGTGGCTCAGTCATCTGCTCAGGATGCCTCCTGGACGCCTCCCTAGGGAGGTGTTCTGGGCATGTCCCACCGGGAGGAGGCCCCGGGGAAGACCCAGGACACGCTGGAGGGACTATGTCTCTCGGCTGGCCTGGGAATGCCTTGGGGTCACAGACACAGTGAGCTAGAGCCAAAATGTCATCTTGTCTCATTCTCATGGACTGAATTTAGTCTTGTCCCACCTCTGTTAGGAATATTTTGTTGTAGTGCAGCTTGGTGTCTTTTTTGTACTTGTCCTTACATGCATATGTGTATGTGTGTATTTTGTTTTTGTTGTTTTGTAGAAATGTAAGGAAGTTTAAAGGAAATACATCTATTATTTTAAATATTCTATTCCGGTTTACATTGGGTAATAAGATAAATGATTCACATTGCAGTATATTGCCCTGACCAGATATAATATTGTGCGCTAGCTAATTGCTGAGAAGGAATATGTAATTTTAGCACATATTCACTCAGTTGGCAGCAAAATCAGTGCCTCCCCCATATGGTTCATTTTTTACTCTTTAACCTCTTTTCCTCCTCCATCCTCCATACAGTGGTGCTGCTGGCAAAATCTGGGCTGTCCCTGAAAAGTCCCCCTCCTCCTGTCGCTATGGTAACAGAGGCAGGACGTTGGATTGGATTTTATATAAATGCAGAAATTCCATAGAGACACACACATGCACAACCCCAGGACATACACGGCAGTGATAATAATACCTGGAATTGAATTGGTTAATTGACTAACTGAGTTGTTAGTTGATTAAACAGAATATAAAAAAGCCAACTCCACATCTTAAACAGAGCAACACCTACCATTCCCATAGGCCCAATCATCGTTGAGTCTGTGTCGGACCTTCTGGTAGATAGCAGACATGGTTTTCATATTGCTCTTCCTCCACTGTCGGCCCAGGTACTTGGTTTGGATCTTCAGTAGCTTCAGCACATACAGCTGCATCATGGCCTGTTTCACCTTCAGCGCTCGCTTCAGGATTGGAGCCGATTTAAAAACTACAAGCATCTGAGAAAAAGAGTTAGAATATGAATGCTGGACAACTGGTGTAATAATTACAAATAACTAATAACTTTATTCAACGACTCTTTAGAGCCATGATCAAAAGTGACAGCTCACACCATAGAGTAGTTCAACAGACTTAAATGGTCACATTTTTATAAAGGAGCTTCTCCACCTTCAAGGCACTCAAAGCACTTTATATCAAGGAACCACACACACATTCACACACATTCATTCATCAGTGAATGGGGTTAAGTGGGTGGGTAAAGTGTCTTGGATCAAGGACACAACAACAGTATTCATTTGTCTGCAATCGCACTAGAATCACACCATCAGCCTGTGGGTCAACCAATGATGTGTAAGTCAAGAGCGGAATTTGAACTGCTAACCTTCACATCAGTGAACAAACACTACCAACTGAACTATTGTCACCATATGTCGCAACGTTAGGCATGAGTGACCAAAAAGACAAAACTCGGGGAAGTTTTAACAGTGTTGATTTACAAAACTGCAAAAAGGCAAATGACGGTAGATCAGACAGTGAGTTGGGAGCAAGAAGTTTGCAGTGATCCAAGGGAGAAGCGTGAGTAGCTGAGTCAGAGATGAGGAGAACAGTACCAGTAAAGGGCAGCAGGGTCGAAGACGGGAGAGCTGAGCTGGTCCAAGAAGCGGTGAGGAGCAAAAAGTATCCGGTAAGCAAGGTAAAAAGCAGGAAAAAACATGACTTGAGCCAAGAAAGGTGTATTCACATGAACATGCAGACAATCTGGCGCTGAGTGTCAGGTCCTGGCTCCTCTTATCCACCACGGGTGCAGCTGATTATGATTGCTTCCAGGTGCGCATAGGAGGAGCCAAGGCCGCCACATGGGATCAAGGCCGCTTCGGGACCGAAAGCGGATGCAGCAGACTGGACGGTGGCGAATGGGAGGCCTTACCCCTGGCACCCATCTGGCACGCGGAGACAAAAGACCTGGTGTCTCTGTCGACGGTAGGCCAACAGCGAGAGTGTGCAATTGGCTCCTGGATGACAGGCGAACCGAGAGCTATGGATCCATTCCAGTACCTTGGAGCGGGCAGCATCTGGAACGAAAAGAGTGCCAGGTGGACCATTACCTGAATCAGGGTCATTGCATTGAGCCTCCTGGACCAAGTCTTCAATCTCCAAGTGGACGACTGCGACAACACAGGTAGGTGGAATGATGGGTTCTGGATCGGTGGTGGACTCCTCCTGAGCGAACTGACAAAAATGGACGTATGGCTTGATGTTACGGGATTCCAGACAGTAGGTAAGTGTAAAATTAAACCGACTAAAGAAGAGGAACCAACGGGCTTGACGGGAATTAAGGCATTTGGCAGATTGAATGTAGGACAGATTCTTATGATTAGTCCATACCAAAAAGGGTTGCTCCACCCCTACAACCAGTGCCGGCACTCCTCCAACGCGAGCTTGACCGCCAGTAGCTCGCGATCCCCCGCATTGTAGTTGCTTTCCACTGGAGATAAACGATGAGAGAAGAAAGCACATGGAAACGAATGATTATGGGGTTCAAACCTCTGGGAGGGGACAGCTCCCACTCCGGTGTCTGAGGCGTCTACCTCCACAATGAACTGGTGAGAGGGGTCGGGCTGATGTAGGATCGGAGCAGAGGTGAAGAGGCCCTTCAATTTGTTGAAGGCGGGCTGGGCTTCAGAGGTCCAAGTGAACTGTCTGGAAAAAGTGAGTTTAGTGAGAGGTGAAACCACACGGCTAAAGTGCCGGATGAACCGTCTATAAAAGTTGGCAAAACCGATAAACCTCTGGAGTTGTTTTCGGTTATTGGGTATTGGCCAATCAGTCACGGCTTTAATTTTCTCAGAGTCAGCTCTCACCTGTCCACGCCCCACAATGAATCCCAAGAAATTGATCTCATCTGCGTGGAACTTGCACTTTTCAGCCTTGACGTAGAGCTTATTCTCGAAAAGACATTGGAGGACATGATACGTTCATGTTACTGGTGTTCCTGCGGGGACTACAAAAAGATCAGGATGTTGTCAAGATACACAAAGACAAAATGGTTCAGGAAATCTCAAAGGACGTCACTGATGGGCCTGGAAGACTGCTGGGGCATTGGTTAGTCCAAATGACCAGATACTCGATATGTGTCCCAATGGTGTCTTGAAGGCGGTCTTCCACCCGTCCCCCTCCCTTATGCGCACCAAGTGGTACGTGTTCCGCAGGTCAAGTTTTGTAAAAATGGTGGCTCCATGGAGTGGTGTAAAGGTGGAGTCAATGAGAGAAAGGGGGTATTTATTTTTAACAGTGATGTTGTTGAGGCCCCTGTAGTCAATGCATGTACGTAGAGTCTTATCCTTTTTCACCACAAAGAAAAAACCTGCGCTCACAGGAGAGGAGGACGGATGGATAATGCCTGCGGCCAGGGAATCTCGGATGTACTGCTCCATAGTTTCTCGTTCCAGCTTGGAAAGGTTATAAAAGGCGGCTGGAAGGCAAGGGAGAACCGGGCAAGAGGTCTATGGCGCAATCATAAGGGCGGTGGGGAGGAAGCGAGAGTACCCGGAGAGATCCAGCATGTCTGGAGAAGGACTAAGTACGGAGTTGGCGCCCCCTGCAGGAGACGGGGCTGATTGTAAGCAGTTTCCCCAGACCCAGTCAATGACCGGGTTGTGAGCCACTAGCCACAAGACAAGCAGAGAGGAAGGGCTGGAGATGATGTGAAAATGTCGGGTCTCGTGGTGATTGCCGGACAAAACAAGAGTGATGGGTTCCGTGATGTGCATAACTCTGGCTAAAAGCAGCCCATTAAGAGCAAGAGCTGTAAGGGGTTGTTCAAGTGGTTATTGTTTTTCTCTGGGGTGAGATGCTTACCCACTAGTACTCCCAGTGCTACTGGTGGACACCCCCGTTTGGCCGAACCGGGCAGGTAGCAAGAAAGTGTCCCTGTTTGTCACAATATAAGCATTCCCCTGCCTGGCGGCGTAACAGACGTTCCCCGGCAGACAAGTGTGCTCGACCCAGCTGCATAGGCTCCTCGGGGGGTGGTGAAGAGAAGCGTATCTCGGTGCGAACCGGCGAATGCCGTCTCTCTCTCTGGCACGTCTGCAAGCCGTTGTCAATTCGGTTGGCTAGCAAAATCAAAGATCTCAGGTCAGTGGGTGCATCGCGAGAAACCAGTTAATCTTTCAATCGATCATTGAGTCCCTTTAAAAAGATGGCCTTTAACGCACTGTTCGTCCAGTCCACCTCCGCAGCCAATGTCCAGAACTCGATTGTATAATCTGCCACAGACTTGGATCCCTGAGCAAGACTTAACAGGCGGGGAGCGGCGTCAGCCTGATAATGCGGGTGATCAAAGACCAGTTTAAACTCGCTCAAAAAATTATCAAAGGTTATCTGGTCTAATGAAGTGTTTGAGAACTTATCCTCTGCTCATTGAAGTGCCCTCCCCCTCAGCAATCCACAAATATAACGTGTCTTGGCCACGTCAGATGTAAAACATCATGGATGTTATTGGAACATGGACAAGCATTGGAAGAGAAAGCACCGACAGAGGTTAGGCTGACCCGAATATGAGTCTGGATCTGTGCCCTTCGACTCCAGAGAACTGGGTAGCACCATGGTCCCGGTGGTGGCAGCGGCGCAGGAGCCAAGGGCGGAAGTGCGAGTAGGGTGGCGACCTGGTTGGTGAGCTGAGACACTTGCTGGGTGAGGGTCTGGTTACAGTCAAGCAGGGTCCGGATTGTCTGTTTGTGTTGTCCGATTATCACTCCATGATGCGTAAACGCCTGGTGAAGTGTTTGATCTGGCCCCGAGTCTGATTGGTCCATCTTGGTCCATCATCCAAATCGTTCTGTCACAACGTTAGGCACGAGGGACCAAAAAGACAGAACTTGAAGAAGTTTTAACAGTGTTTATTAACAAAAGTGCAAAAAGGCAAATGACGGTAGATCAGACGGTGAGTCCGGAACGAGGAGTTTGCCGTGATTCAAGGGAGAAGCGTGAGTAGCTGAGTCAGAGATGGGGAGAACAGTACTGGTACAGGGAAGCGGGGTCGAAGACAGAAGAGCTGAGCTGGTCCAAGGAGCGGGATCTGGCGAGGAGCAAAAAGTATCTGGTAAGCAATGTAAAAAGCAGGAAAAAACATGAACCGAGTCAAGCAAGGTGTATTCACATGAACACGCGGACGATCTGGCGCTGAGTGTCGGGTCCTGGCTCCTCTTATCCACCACGGGTGCAGCTGATTGTGATTGCTTCCAGGTGCGCACGGGAGGAGCCAAGATCTCCGCCCAGCTCCAGGCTCAGACACATAAGGCAGGACAGACAGGGATCGTGACACCATAATAACATCATAGTGAACGAGGCTTGAATTCCATTGGGCCTGGTGGTACAGTTTAACCGTCCCAAAGTTTTATTATAACATCCAGCACTAACCATGGTTCTGGAGTGCTTCCACTTGGTCAGCTTGTTTAATATTCTCAATAGATTTATACATGAAAACAGGTTCCTCCAACAGAACTGGTTGGTATCTCCGGCTTCCTGTAACACACACATAATAAATAACAAGGTCATGCTGTCATTAGTGACCTTTATCTTGAGTGCTATCAGTCATAAATCTCCAGTATGTTTGACTCACCAGGCTCTCAGCGGTTAGCTCCGGCATCTCATGGACCACGCAGTGAGGAAAGTCCAGCACACAGATACTGCAAAATAAAACACAGACAATAATGTGTTAAAGGTTATTACCCAAAATGGAAAAGAAGAGACTGGCAACTGCAAGGCTGCAATCATCCAAATGATTCTAGTGAAAGTGTACGGAGTTTAAAAACACAGTGGAGCACTTCCTGTATTACCACATGACATTATAAACTGGAACAAAGTACTCACAGCCTGAAACAAAACACAACTCTCGGCATATTTTGATGAGAAAACATTATGACATGGATCAGAAAATTTTGCTATAAGGGCCTTTTAAAACTTCATCTTTTAAACTTAAAATGGGACTACTACTACTAAACTGTGTACCACAGCTGCTTGATATATATCCAAAATCTACGAAAAAAAAACTGATTATTTGACTCATAATTGAAATTACAACTATTCCAGATTGCCAATTTAAAACAAAGTATAATATCTTTTGAATGGGAAAAAGTACTTAAAATGTTCCATATGGCAGGAAGCTCAAAACCACAGATATCTTCTTCATAAACACTGTATTCCTTTACACCACCTCGTTTATTATATTTTTAGCTGCGTGTAGAGTGGATAGCAAATGTGGACAGCCAAATCCCTCCAATGAGTCTCTAACACAAAACACACATTCATTCATACACCAATGGACACTAGAGTCAAGCTGGATTAAGTGTCTTGCCAAAGGCGCAACGAAACTAAGCACTGTTAAATATTTAAAATGCACACTGTAATTGTGTATTTTAAAAATGCAATGCTTAGTGTCCTTGTGTCTTTGGGCAAGACACTTCATGCTCTAGTGTCAATTTTTAAATATATAGTGCTTTCATTGCTGTAAGGATAAACTTAGTTTATCTATAACACGGTCATAGATCAGACACTAAGATAATGGGTTTCTAGGTGAACTCAACCTACCTGTTTTTAGCACTGATGTAGGACATGATATTCTGGTTGAAGAACTTAAGGATGAGAGGGATGCAGTTGGCAAACACCAGGTGCTGGGAGATGATTTCGAACTGTAAAATGGAAAAAC
Source organism: Periophthalmus magnuspinnatus (assembly GCF_009829125.3). Taxonomy (NCBI): domain Eukaryota; kingdom Metazoa; phylum Chordata; class Actinopteri; order Gobiiformes; family Gobiidae; genus Periophthalmus; species Periophthalmus magnuspinnatus. The sequence goes on along the minus strand of NC_047148.1, from coordinate 3,519,167 downwards.
AGAAAGAAAACTGTAAATGTGGGAGGTGATAATGAATACATTGTTTACTACAAGGAAACACCACACATAATATACCGGTAGTTTTAATTTGAGTAACACTTTAAAATACGTTACTTCACCACTGTTAAAGGAGCATGATGGAACTTTCCTGATAGGAACAGTTGTTTCCATGGATGATGCAATTGCTTTGCTGGAATGTTCCACAGTATGGCATAAAGATAGACTATCTTGCATTTATTCAATTAAAGGTGTTTTTATTGCTTTAAAAAAAAGCATGTATTAGTCAGGACCAGTGACTTGCCCTGGTGGCCTCATCTGCTTGTTTACATGGAGCTACAGAAGTGTAAAGGTCCTATATTACACAAAATTGACATGTTTTAAGACATGTTAGAATCATCACAAATATACCTGGAGTTGTGATTAGTTTCATCCACAAAAGTTTGGGTAATCCTGCATTATTAGTTTATCCAAACCTCAAAAGCTCAACTGCCCTGTTCAAACTTGTGATGTCATGTAGTGGTAGTTTTCAAGTTAACACCAACCTTTTACCTTTAGTTGGAAGAGATTTGTAATTTCAGAGCTGACATTATCCAAATGATTCTAGTGAAGGTGTATGGTGTTTAAATACACAGTGGAACACATCCTATGGAGTCGAGTGTTTTCTGTTTCTGTTGTTACCCTAAATATACAGGGTTTATGTGTTAAGCATGTGTGAATGAAACAAAACAACGCTCCAGGTATGTTTTTATGAGGGAACAACTTTATAACATAGATCAGAAAATAGCGTAATATGGGCCCTTTAATATTGCAACCAACACTGTGGAACATTCTAGGGAAAGCAATAACACAGAGACAAGCAAGTAACCCTTCGCCACAAAAATTACATAGTTCACCTCAACTCTCAGAAGAAGATTAAAGTACGGAGAAGAAACTGCATACCAGGAGTGTTCACCAATACATATTGTATGAGACATGTTGGTACTGTTGCTATTGCGTTTTGATGTTATAAACAGCAAACAGACTAATAGATTATTATATGACATTTGCTTCTTACATGTGTCATCTCATTAGAGACCAGCAGAGGGTACCAAAACTGAACATACAAAAACAGAAATGGTCCTTCCTAGCAACAGAAATGATCCTATATAAAAGCTTTTGTGTGAATGCTTTCTGTTTGGCTGCAGTAAATTTTGTTTTTTCATATACCACCAGAGCAAAACCTGGTTGTAGAAGGACAACACCTGTGTATATTTTATTTATCTTTATTTATACAGGCCCAATGAGAGCACTCATGCTTACATGTGTGATTATAAATTTACCAGCAGATTATTAAATTAGTGGCACCAATGTATCCAGTTTTCCATGGCCTTGAAATGCATTTAATTTTTGGGAAGCAAAAAAGTTTCTTTTTTTCCCATTTCAGTTTTGGTGCAGTTTTTAGACATAGACAATCATTAGATATTGTATTAAAAGTTCCTGTATTAAAGTTTAATAAACAAGTGAAATATTCAGGCAGTCTATCAAGTAGTCCGTTATAAATACATTTTATACAATGTTGTTCTTTTCTGACATAGCTGACATGACATGGCTAACCTACTTTTCCATAGAGTGTACAGTGATGGGTTTTAAATTCAGCATCTATTATGAAACGAAGGGCTGAAGCAAAGAGTGTATCTAAAAGTTTTAAAGTAGAGGCTGAAGTCTGCATGTATATTATATCTTCATAATCTAGTACAGAAACAAAGGTTGCTTGAACAATTCAATGGGATACAAGATTTGTTTCTATAATAAAATTATAATTTTGATTTTGATAATTTTGTTACACAATCCCGAGATATGTATTTTAAAGGATATGTTTTCATCAAGCCAAAACCAAAGATATTTATAGGTGATGACTCTTTCAGTAAATATATCATTTATTGTATAAAGATTTGTAGCTGTCTCCTTTCTGAATCTTAAACAAATGCAATCTAGGTATTTTAGCAACGCTCGGGTTACCAACCTTATCACTACTATTTTCTGTAACATCAAAAAGCACAAACAAACAGTAAAAACAAGCCTTTTCTAGTAATAAACAGATCAAATGTAAATTGTAAATCACTTGACTTTACATGGCTGTTTTACATGTGCTTTACTGTCATCTATATTCACATGTAATGGATTTATTGTATTACATATGAAAAACATCACAAGTGGAGGAGTTCAAGTATCTTGTTCATGAGTGAGGGAAGGATGGAGTGTGAGATTGACAGGCGGATCGGTGTGGCATCTGCAGTGATGCGGACTCTGTATCGGTCCGTTGTGGTAAAGAAGGAGCTGAGTCGAAAGGCAAAGCTCTCGATTTGCCGGTCAATCTACGTTCCTCGTCTATGGTCATGCGCTCTGGGTAATAACCGAAAGGACACGCAGATACAAGCGGCCAAAATGGGTTTCCTCCGTAGGGTGGCTACGCGCTCTCTTAGAGATAGGGCGAGGAGCTCGACCACACGGGAGGAGCTCGGAGTAGAGCTACTCTACTCTGAGCTCCCTACATGTCAAGAGGAGCCAGCTGAGGTGACTCGGGCATCTGCTCAGAATGCCTCCTGGACGCCTCCCTACGGCGGTGTTCTGGGTATGTCGCACCAGGAGGAGACCCCAGGGAAGACCCAGGACATGAAAGGACTATGTCTCTCTGCTGGCCTGGGAATGCCTTGGGATCCCACCGAAGGAGCTGGAGGATGTGTCTGGGGTAAGGAAAGTCTGGGAGTATCTATTTAGACTGCTGCCCCCGTGACCCGGCCTTGGATAAGCGGAAGAAAATGGATGGATGGATGAAACACATTAAGCAGGAATACATTCAAATGCGGTTTTAAAAAATCAATTCTATCGATTTTACTATGTTGTGCCTCTGGTTAATACTGCCCACTTGAAAAAAAAGATTACAATTTTTTGCCAGTTTGTCATTTTAGTACAAATGAGCTGACAGTTGCATGGCTCTGTGATGTTTAAGTCGACATCAGCTCCTGCTCAGTGCTTTAGATAAATATTGCATTTAAAAATGTGCAAATTATAATATAATGATCTGCAAGTGTCATAGATTATAACTATAGCACAGACATTAGCACAATAGGTCTTCTTTGAAGTCCTTTAAACAGACAATAATCATGTCTTTGGAGTTGATTAATGACACCACTTTTTGCTTTTGTTTCATGTGGATAGGCCCAGAGATTTTAACCATAAACCATCTGACAGTTAAACAGCAAAGTCCAGTATAGAATTCTGCCCTGTCCTCCACTTCAATGTTAAACCATAAGGATTCTAGTTGATGGCATGTGAATGTGTGAGTGTATGTCTAACCTGATAGATGTGGTTGAGCTTAAAGTGTTTGAGCACCAGTAGCAGCAGAGCAGAGATAGCCTTCACGATGATTTCTTTGTGTCGGTTCACATCAATCCCCAGCTTCATACTCTGCAGGACAGTGATGCTGAAGAAAAGAATACAAATAATATAAGTGTTAGACTACTCAATTCACTAAACTCAATATCATTATAGTTCAAGTTTTGCTGTAAAAATTTTGCATTGTTTTCTCTATTTGACATTGAGATTTTTGTAAATTTGACTTCTTATTTGGACATGGACAACAGATATATAAGACATATAAGATAACATTCTATAAGCATTCTATCTAAATTAAATACAGATGGGGTGAGCTAAAATTAATATTGTAAAAAAGCAGAATTGTGCAGTATTATAGCAAGTTGTAGGGTCTAGTTATTAATAAAAAAACAATCTGATTAAACATTTGAGTGTTTACCTTTTGGATATTTCATGGCAAAGTAATATAGGAAAAAACTGGCTCTTGTTTCTCATCTAGGAGTATGACATCCTCACATTCTAGAATCTGAAAACCACCTGTTTACCCCACAATGGGGAAATTGTAGTGTTGCAACAGAAGGTACAACATAAGGAGAATAAACCCTTCAAAAGGTGCATTTGGCGAATTGGGACACGGACGATGGCTGTGTTCCAATTCGCCAAATGCACCCTTCAAGGGTCCTTTCGAAGTACTCTTCAAAAGTGTAGTTTCAAGGTTCCGGTCGAGAATCTGCCCTCCTCAGTGTAGCCGCCATCTTGCTGAAGTGGGACAGGCCCACACCACGGACCGCACTTCCACCGCTGTCTTTGAGCGTACGATACGTACATTACGTACGTTATTTTTAATGATTTATTATTTAATAGAAAAAAAGTCAAGATGTCGTCGTCACAGCCGTTTCTTTCTGTTTAGATTGAATATCAATAGGCAAATATAACGTTCGAGGTGATTTTTTTACTCAACTGTAGCTACTTCATAACTTAAACAAAATATACCTTGTGAAAAAGTAATAACAGAGACAGAAGTAACAATATCATTTCTACATTCATAGTCTATAAACCAGAGAACACTGATTAGTTGTACATATAGTGGGATATTGCAGTTTAATGGTTCGGTATTTTGGCCAGTGGCTACACCACTTTAATAACAGTAGAGGGCACTGTTTCCCTTCTATGCTGTGCCAGTTCTTTTCATCTGATTATTATAAGGTATTTTCTAGCAGTGCAGCTACATCAAACTAGTGTCTTGATTTACTAACACGAAAGTAAATGACACGTGCCCACGAGGGGTGCAGACAAATGGAATGTACCGGAACTCATGAAGATTTTGTGCACGTCTCAGGACTCTGTTCTGTCCTTTCTGGAGAGTCCGTTGCTTCATTGTTCACATTACCTGTGTGCAACTCATTAAACCCTTCTGACTTTACGTTTCAGTCTCTTGGTCTTTGACGCTTACAATAGAAACAAACATTCTTACATTATTCTTATTGCAGTAATAATTTTTTAATGATAATAATGTCTTATTGTCTAGCAATAACTCCACATTCCTTTATTCCATGTAACTCCTTTTTAATCATCAAACACACTGTACAGATCTTTATTCAGATTTAACAGTTTCACGTTGCTCTGTTGTAGATGAGGTAAACCAGTACGAACATTTGAACGTATATTGCGCAACGGACTCCATTTTCTTTTTTGCGTAGCCGCGGTGCATGATGGGATATAGAAATGCGTGAAGTGTGCACGGATGCACGCTTCGGTTACGTCCGATCTCCATGGAAACGGTGGAAAGGGAAGGGCAGGTTTGTCGGCCGCATTCAGTAGGGTGCGTTGAAATGGGACAGCCCTTGTCGCGCCGGAAATTACGTAACTGCCCTTCGAACCGCCCTTCCAATGGTGATTCTAAGGCCAGGTGGGCGAATTGGGACACGGCCGATGTGACCGATGTGGAGTGAAGACTCGCTAATGATGCTAATGATGCTAAGTGCTGTTTAATCCCTTAACGTTCCGACGACCCGCCCTCAGGCAAAGATCCGCGTGTAAAATTATGTGTGCGTAATTGCGTAATTTTACGCACTGTTTTACAGCAGTTTTGTGTTTTAATCATGACAAAACGGACAAAACAAAGGAAGTACACGACCGAGGACACTGGATGTTTGTAAGGTAAACTAGAGGCATCTCGGACCTGGAGCGGTGCGTGAAAATGACTGAAGATCTCATGGTGGACTCAGAAGCAGAGGACCTTATGTTTTCATGGACTGGATGAAGTTCCTGATCGGTAAGCGTGGTTTATTCTGCTATTGACTTAATTGTGGGTCAAATGTGTATTATGTGTAATCATTAGCATTAGCTAATGCGAATCTGCGCCCCCCCGACCACCACCAATCATTCACTCACACACCCCTTGGGTGAAGTGTCTTGCCTAAGGACACAATCACAAAACTAAGGACACAGTGACAGAAGTTGGTTCGAGCGGGACTCGATCCTCCAACCTCTGCCACAGAATGACAGTCACACTGTCACATGTACAGTGTGTTCTTAGTTTCCAGTGTGTTTGTTGACATTTTAAAGTGTGTGTGTTTGCTCACTGTTTGCAGTGTGTAGTTTGTAAATATATATTTATTTTGACCCATACCACTTGTTTTGACTATATTTTATTTACAAATACACATTATATATATTGTGTTTTGATATGTTATGTAAATGTAGAGTAATAGAGCAGCTGGGTGTGCAGATACAGATTCCTCTCAGTGTGTATTGATCATTGAATACTGTCACTTCAAACGTCATAAAAACAAAAAATGACATAAAAACGAAGAAAAGGAACAGACTTTGCTGTGAAAATGACATGAGAGTGGCACTTGCCAAGGCGAAGCTACATGTTTCTGAACTGGTCTCTTAAAGGCAACAGCAGAAGTCACACTAATTTGCAGTAAATATTCATTATTGTAGCCTAATGGAAATTAGATGATGGGTGTGTGTTAAAATGTTAAAAATTATAAATAGCATAAATACAATAAGTTCATTATTGGAATACATAATACAATACAAAATTAAAATAATTTCAGTCAAAGGTCATATCTTTGTTAAATGTATGTAAGTAATTTGTTGTGAGTTCATGCATTGTATTGGTTTTATTCTTTGAACACAATGATGTTAATGCACAGTTTATTTTGTGCACCGGTAAAACATACATATGGCTTGAATTTGAAAAAAATATATATTTTATTTTTCAATAAAGAAGGGTTCGGTGAATGTGCTTATGAAACCGGTGGGGTTCAGTACCTCCAACAAGGTTAAGAACCACTGGTTTAGCCTGAATATAAACCAATACCAAACTAAGTAAAAAATTGAAAAACATGAAATCCTGTCACCTGCTTTGACTGAATCATTTGCAGGCTGTTTAGCCTCATTACTAAAAAAGTGGGCATTTGTTTGTCACACTTTGGAACAGATGATGACGTATTTATGCCAAAGAAAACTGGCAAGTCTCAAACTACATAGAAAGAGCAAACAGCACCAGACACAACAAGTGACTAAAAGCACACTTCATCTTCAAATGTAAGGCTTTAAAGGGCCCATATTAGGCTATTGATCTGATTTATGTTATAAAAAACATACCTGGAGTTGTGTTTGGTTTCATGCACATGTTTAACACGCAAACCCTGCATATTTATGCTGAGTTCTTCTCTTAAACATAAAATGCTGTTCCATCTTGTGATGTCGTGTGGTAATAAAGGAAGTGCTCCACTGTTTTTAAACTCCATACACCTTCACAAGAATCATTTGGATGATTTCAGCCCTGAAATCTTTACGGAACAAAAGGGTAAGGTAAAGGGTAAAGGGTAAGATAAAAATATCACAATGTGGAACAGAGCATTGGATAATAAAGGGTTACTTTTGAGGAGGTAACAACATTCTAATATTCCACTTTGTGTAATATGGATCCTTTGATCAATAGTAACAATAAAGTTAAGCCGAAATCTGTTAAAACAGGATGTGACAAAATGAAGGAATTTACATTAAGCTAGTTGAAAAGACATTTAGGGTAAATGTCTATATAAACCCTCAGTCCAGGTCTGGTCCATAGAAAAAGATGAAGTTTAAATCTGTCAACTGGACAAATCGTTGTAAGAGTGAAGATGTTAGAAATTAGCTGAGAATGAGAATCACTTACGGTTTAACCTCAGATGTCGACAGAATCAGTTAGTACCCAAGGTATTGCAGAAGAAAGAACCTAAACCAGGGCAGAGAGCAGCCAGCTTAACTCATCGCTACCTTAGAAGAATGCTTGGCCTGAGAATCAGCCGTCTGCATTTTCTTATTGATAACTTGAAGTTTAAAATAGAAAGCTTAAAAAGGAGGGTAGCCATTCAGGCCCAAAAGAAATAGCCCAGAGAAACTGGGCTATTTCTTAGATTGTGCAGTAACAATAGGAGAGGACAGGCGACTCCAGGTAAGTCTTCAGGAAGCCCCCACACACTGACCAATACCTGCTGTTTGATTCACACCATTCACTGCAGCACAAACTCGAGTTATCCGCACACTACAACACAGAGCTCAAGGGGCTCCCACAAACACAGAGGGAAAAGGAGGAGCAACACGTGGAGAAAGCTTGTGGATATCCAAAATGGGCCTATAAGAGATCTAAGAAAGCTAAAAACAGGACGACGGGGAATCTGAACTCAGAAGGAAAGGTGTTACCATCCCTTACACAGCGGCTGTGTCTGAAAAACCTGAGAATTTTCTGACAGTATGAGATTCCTGTCTTTTTCAAAACCACAAACACTTTAAGACAAAAACTGGTTCACCCTAAGGACAAAACCCCAAGCCATAAACAAAGTAATGTAGTCTACTCCATTCAGTGTAGTGAAGAGTGCAGTGAGCGTTACATTGGAGAAACTAAACAGCTACTCCATAAGAGGATGCGCCAACACTGGTGTGAGAGTTCCTCTGGGCCCCAGTCGACTGTACATCTCCATCTCAAAGCCACTAACCACTCCTTTTAAGATAGTGAAGTTCAGATCTTAGCCAGAGAAAAGAAATGGTTTGAGAGCAGATTTAAAGAAGCAATTTTTGTTCCTTCCTTAAACAGGAATGGAGGCCTGAGACGTGATCTCTCCCCCATCTATAACTCCATCTTCAGAACAATGAGAACAATAGCAGGGTTGTTAAGGGCTGAATGGGGTAGTTTCAGATGAAAATGGAGACAATATATGTTTACAGTTCCAGTGTGGTTAGCCCCTCGCTTCAGATAGATATAAGGCAGTGGCCACTGCTAATCTCACCAGAACTAAAGAAGTGGCTTGGATAAGGAGAAAAACGTCTTCACTCTTACAACGGTTTGTCCAACTGACAGATTTTTCTTTTGTCATCTAGTATAAATGATTGCAAATTATCAAACTGCATGATTCATCCATCCATCCATTTTCTTCCACTTATCCGGAGCCGGGTCGCGGGGGCAGCAGTCTAAGCAGGGACTCCCAAACTTCCCTCACCCCAGACACGTCCTCCAGCTCCTCTGGTGGGATCCCAAGGCGTTCCCAGGCCAGCCGAGAGACATAGTCCCTCCAGCATGTCCTGGGTCTTCCCTTGGGCCTCCTCACGGTGGGACATGCCCAGAACACCTCCCTAGGGAGGTGTCCAGGAGGCATCCTGAGCAGATGCCCGAGCCACCTCAGCTGGCCCCTCTCAACATGTAGGAGCAGCGGCTCTACTCCAAGCTCCTCCCGTGTGACTGAGCTCCTCACCCTATCCCTAAGGGTGCGCGCCCAGCCACTCTGCGGAGGAAACCCATTTCGGCCGCTTGTATCCGCGATCTTGTCCTTTTGGTCATTACCCAGAGCTCATGACCATAGGTGAGGGTAGGAACGTAGATTGATCGGTAAATCGCCTTCCGGCTCAGCTCCTTCTTCACCACAACGGACCGATACAGCGACCGCATCACTGGAGACGCTGCACCGATCCGCCTGTCAATTTCACGCTCCATCCTTCCCTCACTCGTGAACAAGACCCCGAGATACTTGAACTCCTCCACTTGGGGCAGAGACTCACCACCCACCTGGAGAGGGCAAATCATCTTTTTCCGGTCGAGAACCATGGCCTCGGATTTAGAGGAGCTGATTCTCATCCCAGCCACTTCACACTCGGCTGCAAACCGCCCCAGTGCCTGCTGCAGGTCCTGGCTTGATGAAGCCATCAGGACAACATCATTGGCAAACAGCAGAGATGAAATCCTGTGGTTCCCGAACCAGACGCCCTCCGGCCCCTGGCTGTGCCTAGAAATTCTGTCCATAAATATAATGAACAGAACCGGTGACAAAGGGCAGCCCTGGTGGAGTCCAACATGCACCGGGAACAGGTCTGACTTACTGCCGGCAATGCGAACACAGCTCTTGTTCCGGTCATACAGGGACCGGACAGCCCTTAGCAAAGAGCCCCAGACCCCATACTCCTGGAGCACCCCCCAAAGGACACCACGGGGGACACGGTCGAATGCCTTCTCCAAATCCACAAAACACATGTGGACTGGTTGGGCATATTCCCATGAACCCTCGAGGACCCGATGGAGAGTATAAAGCTGGTCCAGTGTTCCACGACCGGGACGAAAACCACACTGCTCCTCCTGAATCCGAGGTTCGACTATCGGTCGAATTCTCCTCTCCAGTACCCTGGAGTAGACCTTACCGGGAAGGCTGAGGAGTGTGATTCCCCTGTAATTGGAACACACCCTCCGGTCCCCCTTCTTATACAGAGGGACCACCACCCCCGTCTGCCACTCCAGTGGTACTGTCCCCGACCGCCACGCGATGTTGCAGAGATGTGTCAGCCAAGACAGTCCCACAACATCCAGAGACTTGAGGTACTCGGGATGGATCTTGTCCACCCCCGGAGCCTTGCCACCGAGGAGCTTGCTAACCACCTCGGTAACTTCAGCCAGGGTGATGGACAAGTCTGCCTCTGGGTCCCCAGTCTCTGCTTCCTCCTCGGAAGACATGACGAGGGGATTGAGGAGATCCTCAAAGTATTCCTTCCACTGCCCGACAACATCCCCAGTCTAGGTCAGCAGCTCTCCACCCGCACTTTAAATAGTGTTGGTGAAGCACTGCTTCCCCTTCCTGAGGCGTCGGACGGTTTGCCAGAATTTCTTTGAGGCCTCCTCCTCCTCCTCCATGGCCTCCCCGAACTCCTCCCAACCCCGAGTTTTTGCCTCTGCAACCGCACGAGCCGCGGCACGCTTGGCCCACCTGTACTCATCGGCTGCCTCAGGAGTCCCACGAGCCAACAAGGCTCGATAGGACTCCTTCTTCAGCTTGACGGCATCCCTTACTTCCGGTGTCCACCACCGGGTTCGGGGATTGCCACCGCGACAAGCACCACAGACCTTACGACCACAGCTACGAGCGGCCGCATAGACAATAGAGGTGGAGAACATGGCCCATTCGGAGTCCATGTCTCCAGCCTCCCCCGGAATCAGGGAGAAGTTCTCCCGGAGGTGTGAGTTGAAGACCCCTCTGACAGAAGGCTCTGCCAGGCGTTCCCAACAGACCCTTACAATATGCTTGGGTCTGCCAGGTCTGTCCGGCTTCCTCCTCCGCCAGCAGATCCAACTCACCACCAGGTGGTGATCGGTTGACAGCTCAGCCCCTCTCTTCACCCGAGTGTCCAAGACACGTGGTCGGAGATCAGATGACACGACAACAAAGTCGATCATCGACCTCCGACCTAGAGTGTCCTGGTGCCACGTGCACCGATGGACACCCTTGTGCAAACATGGTGTTCGTTATGGACAAACTGTGACTAGCACAGAAGTCAAATAACAAAACACCACTCGGGTTCAGATCAGGGAGGCCGTTCTTCCCAATCACGCCCCTCCAGGTGTCACTGTCGTTACCCACATGGGCGTTGAAGTCCCCCAGGAGAACAACGGAGTCCCCAGTCGGTGCACTGTCTAGTACCCCTCCCAGGGACTCCAAGAAGGCCGGGTACTCTGCACTGCTGTTTGACCTGTAGGCCGACACAACAGTGAGAGACCTGTCCCCGACCCGAAGGCGCAGGGACGCAACCCTCTCGTTCACCGGAGTGAACCCCAACACGAAGCGGCTGAGCTGTGGGGCAATGAGCAAGCCCACACCAGCTCGCCGCCTCTCCCCGCGGGCAACACCAGAGAAATGCAGAGTCCAGCCCCTCTCAAGAAGTTGGGTTCCAGAGCCCAAACTATGCGTGGAGGCAAGGCCGACTACCGTAAATTTCGGATTATAAGCCGCTACTTTTTTCCACGCTTTGAACTATACAGCAGTGCGGCTTATTTATGGAATTTTTACTGGATAATGGCCCCTGAGGGGCACTCTCTAGCTGTAAACGTAAAAGTGAGACAGACGTGGGGAAAGTTTCTGCTCTGAAGAATTCACTAGTTTTGATTTTGAACGATTATTTTGCGCATCATGAAATGGATATGATGCAGTTTTTAAGATAAAGAAGGAAACAGAGCAGGGGTCGGCAACCTGTAACACGCAAAGAGCCATTTGGACCCACTTTCCACGCAAAATAAAACACTGGGAGCCGCAAATACATTTTGACATCTAAAATGAAGATAACACTGTGTATAATAATAATAATGTAACGGAATAATGTAGGTTTTATTTTCACGGACAAGCCTTCTACACATGGCAGATAAATATGGCAAAAATAACTTAAGTGCATAAAAAAATACAACTCACCAAACCGCTGCATCAGTGGGAGCCCTGCGCTGATTATGTGATTATGTCTACTCTGCTCCGCAGTTTCTTTAAAAAAAAAAAAAAAAAACCTCTAAAAGCGTATTGTTTAATCCCAGGTGCTTAGTCTCCATGTGCCAAAGCAGTTTTGAAGGTTTCATTGCCTCATTTGCTTTTCCCGCATATTACGCAGAGCGGACTCTGTGCGTGAGAGTCACCTTTAGCGACAAATCCAGATTTTAAGTAGGTATTGCCTGTTAAATTTATCTTTGTTTTTCTTGGAGGTCGTAGTCTCCTCTTCTGGCTCCTCAGTTGTCATTTTCCCCTTTGTTAAAAGCTCTCCAAAGACTTTTGTTTTGGCTCATTTTCACTCGGTTGTGGCTCTACTTTTGGGCATCGTGTCTGATGTGTTATACGTGAAACGTCATCGCGGAGACAAGAGCAGATAATATACTTGCTACAACATCAAATAGATTTCTGTGGCGATTTCCAGCAGGATTTTCATGATACATCTACGGACGAGTTTATTAGTGTGTCATTAGGGACGGGCGAAAGTTGCTCCTGACCCCTGTGTGCACAGCGTCTGAAAATCAGGGCTCTTTACGCAGGACTGTGAGCTGTGTCAGTGTCTGTGTCTGTGAGACGTGAGACGTGAGACATGAGCGGTGTTTGTTTTGAACATTGTTCCGTGAGTGTCACGCTTATTTTGAGCAACAATAAATAAGAAAATATAATTTTATTTTAATAATCTTCCAATTTAAACTACAACAAAAAAGAGCTAACACAAATAAAATACACTTCAATTAAATACTTAAAATTTATTTTCCCAAGCCACGCAGAGCCGCAGAATGAGGCTGAAAGAGGCGCATGCGGCTCCGGAGCCGCGGGTCGCCAACCCCTGAAATAGAGCCACTGCACGTAAGCTCGGCATCAATGAATCCAACTTGGTCAATGTAAAAAGACGACAAAAGTTTTCAGAGGAAATAAAAGCAGATTTTCCGTGTTGGTGCAGCTTTATTTTCTAAACCTGCAGATGTGTTCATCCCGTGTTGATGTCGTGTTGGTGCCAATTTTCAGGCACAGTTTTAAAAAAGCGTGTCCGTGCACCGTCTTTCTGTGTAAATATCTCATGTTACAATATGAAAACCTGCGGCTTATATTCAGGTGCAGCTTATATATGGACAAAATTTATTTTCTCTTCAAATTTAGCTGGTGTGGCTTATAATCAGGTGCGCTCTGTAGTCCGAAATTTACGGTATATCTAGTCGGTAACGCTCAACCTCCCGCACAAGCTCCAGCTCCTTCCCCCCCAGCGAGGTGACATTCCATGTCCCCAGAGCTAGTCTCCATGTCCAGAGACTGCAATGATTCCTTTTTTTTTTTTTTTTTTTTTACACAAAACAATATATAATTTTTTCGTATAATTTGTGAGCATGCAACTACCAGACCAATGAAGCACTTGAAATTACACAAAATTATTTGGGTAGTTGAAAAGACACATTTGTTGTACATTAATAAATTGTAAATTGTAATAAATACCATACATATTTTCTTTCTATAGTCTGAGCGCACAATTAGACTAATGAAGCACTTAGTTGGTTATTATCAATTATTATCAATAACAAAACACAGATTTCTGAACCCTCTAGTTATCCACATGTGCAAGTAAAGGCATACATAAATATGGAAAACCATAAAAACTTTCCTAATTTCTTGAACAGTGAGTCGATATAGAGATTAGGTTATGATGACGCCTATACTATGGAACAGCCTCCCTTTGCCAGATTCTTTCAGTCTTTAACAAAGTTTAAGATTAGACTGAATTAGACTGACATTTAATACTAGCTGGACAGGATATCTTGGTGTTTTATTGTTCTTTTCCTATTAATTGTGTTATCTGTATATTTGTTTTGTTGATTTTTATGTGAAGCACTTTGAGCAGCTGAAGTTATTTTTAAATGTGCTACATAAATTAACTTGAATTGAATCGAACAGGCTTACTCACGGCATCTCCTCTGGTAGCACATCGGCCAAGATGTTGATAGAGTCAGTTTTGGCTTTAGAAGTTGGAGCAGCAGCCAGTAGCAGCTTCAGGAGAGCAATCTGAGACAAAAACACTAAGAATATAAGATCAGTGTTTCTCAAACTGTGGTGCACTCTTTACCATGTGGGTTTGCCTGATTTAGAGTTATCTACTTTTATTACCTTCTTTGGATAATTTCTTATTTAGAACTACCGTAGGATCAATGTAGTCCACTTTTAGACCTGGTTATCCTTAAATTAGACATGGAATAGTCCTGTTATATACTTACTTTAGATTTGGTGGTACTTCGGAAAGCTATTTTTTCTTTGGTGTCATTAGCTGGGAAATGTTTGAGAGCCAATACATAGGATCTATGGTACTAATATTAATATCCATCCATCCAGCCATCTTCTACTTATCCAGAGCCAGGTCACGTGGACAGCAGTCTAAGCAGGGACTCCCAGACACGTCCTGCGGCTCCTCTGGTGGGAGGAGCTGGTGAAAGTGGCAAGGGGTCCAGTAGGCATCTTAAACAGATGCCCAAGTCACCTCAGTTGGCTCCTCTTGATGTTGTGGAGCAGCATCTCTACTCCAAGCTCCTCCCATGTGGCCGAGCTCCTCATCCTATCTTTAAGGGAGCGCCCAGCGCACACAGCTCCTGCTCCGGTCATACAGGGACCAGACAGCCGGACAGCCCTTGGTAAAGGGCCCCGGACCCTATACTCCCGGAGCCCCACCAAAGGGCACCACGATGGACATGGTCAAATGCCTTCTCCAGATCCACAAAGCACTGGTTGGGCAAAATCCCATGAACCCTTGAGGACCTGATTGAGAGTGTGGAGCTGGCCCAGTGTTCCCTGACCGGGATAAAAACCACACTGCTCCTCCTGAAGCCGAGGTTCAACTACCGGTTCTCTCCAGTACCCTGGAATAGACCTTACCGGGATGGCTGAGAAATGTGATTCCCCTGTAGTTGGAACACACCCTCTGGTCCCCCTTCTTAAACAGAGGGACCACAAGTCTGCCAGTGCAGTGGCACTGTGCTCGACCACCATGCAATGTTGCAGAGACATGTCAGCCAAGATAGCCCTACAACCTCCAGAGATGTAAGATACTTGGGACGGCTCTCATCCACCCCTGGAGCCTTGCTACTGAGGAGCTTGCCAACCACCTCAGCGACTTCAGCCAGGGTGATGGACGAGTCCACCTTCAAGTCCTCAGTCTCTGCTTCGTCAGTGTTAAACAGTGTTGGTGAAGCTCTGCTTCCCCCTCCTTAGGCATCGAACGGTTTGCCGGAATCTCTTTGAGACTGACCAATAGTCTTCCGACATGGCTTCCCTGAACTCCTCCCAACCCCAAGTTTTCGCCTCTGCAACAGCACAAGCTGCGACATGCTTGGCCCACCAGAACATTTCAGCTGTCTCAGGAGTTCCACTTCTTCAACCTGATGGCATCTCTTACTTCCAATGTCCACCACCAGGTTTGGGGGTTGCCGCTGCGACAAGCACCGCAGACCTTGCAACCACAGCTATGAGAAACCGCATGATCAATAGAGGCAGAGAACTTGGCCCACTCCGAATCCATGTCCCAGCCTCCCCCGAGATCTGGGAGAAGCTTTCCTGGAGGTGCGAGTTGAAGACCCCACTGACAGAGGGCTCCACCAGACGTTCCCAACAGACCCTCACAGTATGCTGGGCCTGTTGGTCTATCCAGCTTCCTCCTCTGCCAGAGCATCCAACTCACAACCAGGTGGTGATCATTTGACACCACAGCCCCTCCCTTCACCCAAAGAGGAGGTCAGCTGACACGACAACAAAGTCAATCATCGACCTCCGACCTAGGGTGTCCTGGTGCCACATATACTGATGAACACCCTTATGCTCGAAGACGGTGTTTGTTATGGACAAACTAGCACAGATGTCCAATAACAGATGATGGAGGCTGTTCCTCCCGATGGTGTTACTGTCATTGCCCATGTGAGCATTGAAATCTCCCAGTAGAACGACGGAGTCCCCGGTCGGCGCACTGTCTAGTACTTCTCCTGGGGACTCCAAGAAGGTCGGGTACTCCTGCACTCCTGTCCCCTACCTGAAGGCGCAGAGATGCAACCCTCTCATTCAATGGGGTGAATTCCAACACATGGCGACTCAGCTGTGGGGCAATAAGCAAGCCCACACCAGCTTGTCACCTCGCTCTGCGAGCAATGCCAGAGATATGGAGAGTCCAGCCCCTCTCATGGAGTTCAGTTCCAGAGCCCAAGCTATGCACCGATCCTTACACCCCCAGGGGTGTAAGGATCGGTGAGGGGTCGATGTGGGGCTGTCCTCCTGCCCCACATCGCTCCTTCAGGCTCTGCCCGGCTGGGCCCCGTGGGGAAAGGCTTGCTGTCGAGCACCGTTCCCAGGCCTTGCTCCAGCGTGGGGCCCCGATAACGCCAGTCTGGGCGATATAACTGGCCTCAATTGCATCCTCAACACCACGGGTTATTGAACCGCTCTTAGTCTGACAAATATTGATATCTCAATCATTTTCTAGTTGATCCCCATAACAATATTAATATTAACATATATCCATCAGAAATGTACAAAAAAAAAAATCAGTAAATATCTTGGTTGAGGTTCAAGCAGGCAAGTTGACGGGGGGGTCAAAGGGATCTGTATGGATCCCATACTCCAGGTTCTCCGAGGCCCAGAATTAGACCCTCTTCCAATTCATTTATATTAGATCCATGTGAGGTTTGTTGCCCGGGGCCCCCAAATTTCTGTTGATGGGCCTGGGTTCAGGTATCACGCGAAAACAGATATTATAATATTAAACATTAAACACCAAAGTGCAAAAATATCACTTCATGAAATTGCAATACTATCCAATTCGTATATAAATCTCCCACATTTAACCCCTATACTAAACACACCCTTTTTTTGGCCAATTGGTCAGGCCAATCCTTCTAGTCCAGCTACTGTGTAAAATATAAAAAAAACTACAGAACAATTTAGCAGCCCATATCTCAAAGCTGAAGACACTTTTTCATAGATATACATTGGTTTGACATATAGACATCATTCAGCTTCTTACCACATATTGGGAGAGATTAGGAAGCATGCCCAAATATAGAATCTCTGCTGGCGTTTCTTCTATGTCCTCTTCACCCTGTTTAAACCAGTAAATCAAACATTAATCACACATTATTACGACTAGTCAAACTTGAGATAGAGAACTTTTAAAAGTATCTGGACACCTTGGATCACCCCCGGACTAGTGAAGGATTACACTAACCTGCCAAATTTGAGACTAAAAGGTATGATATACTACGTGGACAAAATTGTTGGTAGCCTTTGGTTAATGAAAGGTGAATAGTCACAGAAATAACTTGAATTTGAAAGTAATAATGAATAAAAAAATCTATGAAATTTAACCAATGAAAGTCAGATATTGCTTTTCAACCATGATTCAACAGAATTACTTAAAAAAATAAACTCATGAAACACACATGGACATAGTGTGTCCACTAATTAGCATCACAGGTGTCACAATCTTGTGATCAGTCAGTGGGCCTATATATAGGGCTACAGGCCGTCACTGTGCTTTTAGTGACATGGTGTGTACCACACTCAATATGGACCAGAGCAAGCAAAGGAAAGAGTTGTCTCAGGAGATTAGAAAGAAAATTATAGACAAGCATGTTAAAGGTAAAGGCTATAAAATCATCTTCAAGCAGCTTGATGTTCCTGTGACTACAATTGCACATATTATTTAGAAATGTAAGATCCACGGGACTGTAGTCAACCTCCCTGGACATGGTCGCAGGAGGAAAATTGATGACAAATCAAAGAGATAGATAATACGAATGATAACAAAAGAGCCCAGAAAGACTTCTAAAGAGATTAAAGGTGAACATCAAGCTCACGGAACATCAATAATAATAATAGTACATTTTATTTATAAGGCACTCTTCATTAAACAAAATCCCAGAGTGCTACAATAAAAGAACATTAAAATGCTAATTGCTAAAAACAAAAAACATCAGCAGTAAGCTTTTCTAAATTAAAGAGGTCTTTAAATTAGCTTTAAAAAAGTCCAGGCTCTGTGTGGCTCTCAGCTGGGCAGGGAGGCAATTCCACAGTCGCGGTGCAGTTGAACAGAAGGCTCGGTCCCCCCCCCCATACAGAGCCTGATGGGGGGGACCTGGAGCAGCATGCTGCCGGGAGATCTGAGGGTGCAGATTGGGGATTGTGCAGTGATCAGGTCTTGCAAATGAAGTGGTGCCTGACCGGTGATACATTTGTGTCAACAAAAGAATTTTGTATTCGATCCAGGATTTAACAGGGAGCCAATGCAGTGATTTAAGAATGGGAGTGACATGTTCAAATTTCCTGGCCTTCATCAGAATTCTGGCAGCACTGTTTTGAATGTATTGCAGTTTTTGAATGTCCTTGACAGGTATCCCAACATAAAGTCCATTGAAGTAATCCAACCTTGAGGAGATAAAGGCGTGTACAAGTTTCTCTGCGTCTTGGAGGTTTAGAAGGGGGAGGAGTTTGGAGATGTTCCGTAGATGGTGAAACGATGTCTTGCACAGGTGTTTTATGTGGTTACTGAGAGTCAAATGTGGATCCAACCAAACCCCCAGGTTAGTGACTGAAGAGGAGAGACTGATGACCTGACCATCAAAGATGAATTATGATATAGGAAAGGAATGGATCTGATGGGGGTGCCAACAAGGACTGCCTCGGTTTTACTACTGTTTAACTGAAGGAAGCTGCTGTTCACCCATGCCTTTACCTCCTCAAGGCATGCAATGAGTCATGACAGAGCTTCAGATGGCCTTGGGGCAGTTCTGATGTACAACTGCGTGTCATCAGCATAACAGTGGAAGGACAACCCATGTCTGCTCATGACATCACCAAGGGGTAGCATGTAGATGGTAAAAAGGATGGGGCTGAGAACCGACCCCTGCGGAACACCACATGTGACAGGAAGAAGCCTGGACTTACTTCCACCCAACAGAACAAATTCAGTCCTGCTAGACAGGTAGGACTGGAACCACTGTAATACAGTTCCCGACAAGCCAGTGGTGGTGTGGAGGCGATCCAGGAGAATGGTATGATCCACAGTGTCAAACGCTGCTGTCAGGTCGAGGAGAATGAGCAGAGATGGTGAACCTGCATCATCTGTCATCAGTAGGTCATTTGTCACCCTGAGCAGAGCTGTTTCTGTGCTGTGGGTTGAACAAAAGCCTGACTGGAACGCTTGAGGTAGTTCTGAATTTGGGAGGCTGCTACTTTCTCTAGGACCTTTGACAGAAAGGTGAGATTTGAAATAGGTAGTTAACAAGCACCTCTGGATCTAATGAGGACTTTTTTAGGATGGGACAGATGACCGTAGTTTTAAGGGAAGATGGGACATGTCCAGATTGTAATGAGAGGTTCACAATCAGCAATGATTGAGCTGACCGTTGGAATGAGGGATTTGAGCAGAGCTGTTGGAATGGGGTCCAGTATGCAGGTGGACGATCTCATTCTTCCCAGTTTCTTCAATCTGGCTCTTTGAAACCACAGTAAAGTATGGGAGAGATGGCAAACTCCCAGACGAGAAACTGAGATTTCTCCATGTAGTTGTAGCCCTGGGGACAAGCTTCATTTAGCACTGAATAATCCCCTGGTTTGTGCCAAATTTCAATCAAGCACATAAAATCCAGTCTTTTATGCAAAATGTGATTATGAATAAGAAGGGATTTATTAGCAAGGGATTGTGTGTTAAATAATTCCATAGTAGCAGGAGAAAGATCTGATGGTGCAAGTCCCTGCAGGCTCCGCAATACACTGTAGTCCACTCTGCAATTTCCATTTTGCCCAACACTAGAGACTCTCGAAGAGCTACGTAATCCATGTGCGCCAGTGCTCTGATGACGTCTCACTGGTGTGACACGCATGGCCGAGGACCAGATGGAGGGGATTGTAGCGGTACCATGGAGGAGGCAAAAAACCTTTTTGCAGGAGCTTCTGTGGACATATCGGGGTCGCCGGAGGAGTCAAAGTTGTCTGATGATTGGGATGTAGGATGGAGGTAGCTGCCAATTTAGACTGAGCAGCTGAGAGATGGAGTATTTGAACATAATGCCCGGCGCAGTTGTAGCTAGCCCGGCACTAGCTATGGCTACTCAGCCGGCGTTCACCTTCACAATCTAGTTTGCAGACAAGCAAAACAGACGCCAAACTGTCCGCAATGCAGACCAGCTGGATGATCAACTAGGCGAAGTTACCATCCAAAGTAATAGTAACATGCAGCTAGTAGGTACTAAATCAGATTAGATCAGATGGGGACAAGCGGCGAACAATCAACGCCTGCGTCCTCTCCCACATCAACCCAGTGATTGTGTAACCGTTCATCCAACATCAGTGTCAGATCGCACCATCCGTCGTTGTTTGAGCCAAAGTGGACTTAATGGGAGACAACATTGTTGAAAATAAATCATAAAAAAGACAGATTGGAATTTGCCAAACTACATGTTGGCAAGCCACAAAGCTTCTGGGAGAATGTCCTATGGACAGATGAGACAAAAATGGAAGTTTTTGCCAAGGCAAATCAGCTCTATGTTCACAGATGGAAAAATGAAGCATATCAAGAAAAGAACACTGTCCCTACTGTGAAATATGGAGGAGACTCTGTTATGTTCTGGGGCTGCTTTGCTGCATCTGGCACAGAGTGTCTTGAATCTGTGCAGGGTACAATGAAATCTCAAGACTATCAAAGGATTCGAGAGAGAAATGTGCTGGCCAGTGTCAGAAAGCTTGGTCTCAGTCGCAAGTCATGGGTCTTGCAACAGGACAATGACCCAAAACACTTAAAAACACTCAAGAATGGGTAAGAAGAAAACATTGGACTATTCTAAAGTGGCCGTCTATGAGCCCTGACCTAAATCCTCTTAACCCTTTAGCGTCGGATCCTATCGTCGGCGATAGCGCGCGGATGCGGACTTTCCAGCAGCGTAACTCCGCAACCAGTCGTGCTCTCATGTAAATTCAAACAGCGTCTCAAAGCGGAGGCATGGGGCTATTTAAATATTTTTCCGTCAGTTACGGTAATCTGCCTCTGTTGCTCCGCGAAGGTGACGAATGACAGCGCGGGTGCTGCGGGGATTTTCCCAGTCATTTATTCGATGCGTAAAAGAAAAAATACGGATGAAAGTGTAAAATAGAAGTAGATGTGTGAAAAAATGCAGTAAATTCTGATACTTCCTTTAATATGATTTTTATGGCTAACAAAAATATAAAAGTCTAGGTGACCTATACTGGCCCATAGTGTGCTCAGTCCTTAAAGGGTTAAGCATCTTTGGAAGAAGCTGAAACATGCCGTCTGGAAAAGGCACCCTTCAAACCTGAGACAACTGGAGCAGTTTGCTCATGAGGAGTGGACCAAAATACCTGCTGAGAGGTGCAGAAGTCTCATTGACAGTTACAGGAATCATTTGATTGCATGATTGCATCAAAAGGTTGTGCAACAAACTATTAAGTTAAGGGTACCATCATGTTTGTCCAGGTCTGTTACATGAGTTTATCTTATTTTTTTATAATTCTACTGAAGCATGGTTGAAAAGCAATGTCTGACGTTCATTGGTTAAATTTCATAGAATTTTTATTAGGCCTGAGGTTTTCACCAAGTTCCGTGCTTCGTTTTGGCACAGTGACTCTTCGGGTCATCCATGTCACAAAAGTCCAAGGGGCCAAGTTTGCATTTTGCATGGTGTTGCCATGGCGATGCCTGGAAAAACCCATGTTTTTGCATTTTGTGCATCAGTGCTTCCAATGTCTATTGACTTTGTTTGGTAACAAGTGCAGCCCAAAGCCGCAATAAAACTGAGGCAAGTGGCGCATCAGCGTAACCCTTAGGGAGTGCCGGATTGGCCGAGGGCAATACCGCTTGTGGCTTTAATTTATTATTACCTTTGTCAGATTTAAATTATTTTCCACATGTGTAAATAATCATGAGTAATTGCAATATTGTGATGTTGTGTTGTAACATCCTGATCACCAATACATACATACAGTTTCACATATTTAAACTCTAAAATCATGTTAAAGGGTAAATTGTCACATTTTTAAATAGCACTTTTCCATTTTCAAGGCACTCAAACCACTTTACAAGTTAGAACCACTCACCCATTCACACATTCATACACCAGTGTACAAAGACATTGGGGGCAAGGTCGGTTAAGTGTCACAAGGACATAAAAACAGCATTCATCTGTGGGAGTTCGAATCACTCAACCTGTGGATCAGTGGATCTGACTGCTCAACCAGTAACGTTTATGTGGCTGGATTTGGATTGCCAACCTTTGGACCAGTGAACAAATACTCTACCAAGTACAGTCCCTGACAAAAGTCTTGTCGCTTATCCATTTTGTAGAAACAAAAGCTTATAACCTGACTTTAAATTAATCGATTGGTCTTATAAATGTCTCATATGAAAGCTAAAACCCTCCCAAATTATTCTCAATGTACTAAAATAAATTTGCTTCACTGAAGAAAGATTGATCATTTAACGAACACAGAAAGGTCAGATTTTGGCAAGACAAAAGTTTTGTCGCCTACAGAAAATTGAACAAATAACTTACTTCAAATACAAAAATATGTTGCATAACATCAGTGAATTAAGTAGTGGTGCTGTGAGATCCATATTTAATATCTTGTATGACTTCCATGAGCTTGAATGACTGCATCCATGCGGTTCCACAATGATTCATACAATTTGTTGATGGAGTCATCAGGAATAGCAAAGAAAGCAGTCTTACATGCCTCCCAGAGTTCATCAAGATTTTTTGGTTTCGCCTTCCATGCTTCCTCTTTCATTCTACCCCAGACATGCTCAATGATGTTCATGTCTGGTGACTGGGCTGGGCTGGCCAGTCCTGGAGCACCTTGATCTTCTTCGCCTTGAGGAACTTTGATGTAGAGATTGAAGTATGCAATGGAGCACCATCCTGCTGCAAAATTTGACCCCTTTTATGGTTGGGAATGTAAGAGGTAGCTAATACTTCTTGATATTTTAGGCTATTGATATTGCCTTCCACCCTGCAAATGTCTCGCACACCCCCATACTGGATGTAACCCCAGACCATGATTTTTCCGCCACCAAACTTAACTGTTTTCTGGGTGAATCTTGGATCCATGCGGGCTACAGTAGGTCTCCTGCAATATTTGTGGTGGCTGTGATGTAATTCAAGCACGGATTCATCTGAGAAATCCACCTTTCCACCTGCCACTTTTCCAGTGTCCATCCATTTAGCAGGCTGTGGGCCTTGGCAAATGCCACACGTTTTTTTAATTGCCTTTTGTTTAGTGCTGGTTTCTGTGCACTGATTCGACCATGGAGGCCATTTCGAGACAGAATTCTACAAACTGTTCTGGTTGACACAGGGACTTGAGGTGACCAGGCCTGGTGGAGCTCTGCTGCAGTGGAAAAGGGGCTGGCCTTGGATTTTCTAATCAACAAACAATCCTCCCAAGCAGTTGTCTTGCGGGGTCTGCCGGACCTGGGCTTGTCAAAAACATCTCCAGTCTTTTCAGATCTTTTTCTTATTCTTTGTACTTGACGCTGAGACACATCGAAGGTGTCAGCCACCTCAGCAGTGGATCTGGTCTTCAGCCTCTTGATAATTAACGCTTTGGTCTCAGGGTGGATCTTAGGTATGTTGTCAGAGGTCAAGTTGCAGTTGATGTGAAGGTCTGGTGTGCTGGGTTTCTTTTTATACACACCCACTAATTGATTGATCAGTAACTGATCACAGGTGAGGCTGTAATCTAGGATTGGGTGCATCATATGACAAGGCGACAAGACTTTTGCCTTGCCAAAATCTGACCTTTCTGTGTTCATTAAATGATCAATCTTTTTTCAGTGAAGCAAATTTATTTTAGTATATTGAGCATAATTTGGGAGGGTTTTAGCTTTCATATGAGACATTTCTAAAACCAATCGATAAATTTAAAGTCGGGTTATAAGCTTTTGTTTCTACAAAATGGATAAGCGACAAGACTTTTGTCAGGGACTGTAAGCCACTGTCGCTCATAGTAATAATAATAATAAATTTTATTTATAACGCACTTTACATTTGAACAACAAATCTCAAAGTGCTACAGTAAAAAAGACATTAAAAACAGAAGACAATTAGTCTTTAGTAATTATCATACTCACCATAGTCATTGGACATTGTTGAAGATCCTCCTCCCTCTTTATTTGGAGCTCAGCAATGGAAACGTATTTGTGCTAAAGCAAAAATATTTATTATTTCGTGTGATTAGAGTTAGTATTAGTTCTCTCCTACATAAAGCTCCCCAACCCCTCCATCATGTAAGGTACAATATCATTTGTATTATTATTTAAAAGCTTCACCATGAATTGTGATGCTCTTTTAGAAACATGACTTCACTGCTCACCTGTTTCAGAGTTTTCACACTCTCGTGGATTGGTTTGGGAAGGCCGACAAGTGTCTCTGTGTCACTGCAACACAAGATATATACATAGTAAACCATGGATTTGTATAGCACCTTGTCCCTCACAGGCTTCTTAAAATTGAGAAGAACAACAGTTGGCACCACACTTCTGTTTTGACCATTTTAAACCATATAGCTGCAATGAAGCCTACTTTGCACTAAAAATGAATCAGGAACAATAGAGAATTCTACCAAAATGCCGTGCATAATGTAGTAACCATAGACATATAATGAAGTGGACTAAGGAACTGTGACATCACCACGGACCCCGGAGAAAGAAGGCACCTGAATTGTCTGTTATTATGGTTCATATCTTGATTTATGGGCACAAGAGCAAAATAATTAATACATATTAAGACCAAAATGACGAGTTTGATAGCAGCAGTTACCGAGAGGGGTGACAGTCTTTTCAGTAGAAAGTGCATTGGAGCCAGAGTTGATGCAGGTGGAAGAATGCTCATATGCTCACTTCCTATTGGAACTCAGTGACTAGCAGGTAAGCTATGTCCAATTATATATATATACACACATATATACACATACACATATATATACATACTATGGGTAGCAAAAAATGGCTGATTTAGTGTTTAGTCCCACTTCAACCACCTGTATTCACAACCTTTTTTTTAATTTATGCAATGTAATTTATGGATATAATAAAGTTTAAATAGCACATTGTTCTGAGAAATGTGTTGGTAATAAAACAACAAGATCAGGTTAAGAAGTCCCACAAACGGCAAACTTTATTTGGAGTTAAAATACTTACTTTCCGAGAGTAAATCCAATGAACTTGTTTCTGCTCGTCTCTAGAAAGTGCTCAATATCTTTCTCCCTGTGAAGACAAACAGCATTAGATTCATTTAGAAACACCTGCTGATAAAAGCTGCATCTGAATTAGGAACTAACACACAGTCTATCGCACATCTATGCAATCAGTCACACAGGCTGAGAGATCCTTCTGGAGTTTTAATCATCCGCAAATCAGAGACAGACAAATGAATAGAGGAAACAACCTGAACTGGTTTATTATTATTCTGAAGCACTGTTGCCTGAGTCTGTTTTGCAGTTCTGTATACAGATGAGATGAACTGACACGACAAGCGTTCTGCACGTAAATTGAAAAATGCAGCTGAATCGAAATTAGACTTGTCATGATAACACGACTTCTTATTTTGAAGTGCAATATATTGCTTAAGTAAATATAGTCAATAAACAATAATGTTGAAACAAATTTATGCCATGGACACAATAACCCAAGAGCAAATTTATACCACAGAAGCTATTCTAAATCTACAATATAAAATCATAAGATTGAATAAATAAATAGTATTTAATTTGCATCTGTTAGGAGTTATTAATTCAACCTTTTACGACTTAAGTCTTATTATACAGCCAAAAATAACAATAATTTTCCCAGTAGTACAAAGAAAATCTTCACAAGATAAATACTGACCCATATATCATATATTGAACGATAAGTCGATATAGTAATTATCATGACAGGCCTAATTGAAATTGCTACTTTAGATGGTACAAATATCAAATCACAAATTAAATTGTTTTTAGCCATTTAAATGAAATATTCATTTTGAAATCAATTGTTTAATGAATGTTATCACAGCATTATGTCTTTTTAACTTTCAGGGTACAACATGCCTATAGCTTAGACCTAGACCTCTACAAATATGTTCTGAAAAGCAAGGGATTCTTCCCTTAGTTTATCAAGTTTACTTGCTATTTTATAATCTAATTGCACTCACAATAATTTACAAAGATATCCAGAAAGTTTTCCAAAATTGTGCAGCCCTTATATCGGTGATATTTTGTTTCTTACAAAAAAAAAAAATTAAACAGTACATTCATGACCATACACTACCAGTCAAAAGTTTGGATACACCCTTTCATTCAATATTTTTTTGGCTTTATATTTACTACTACTACTACATTTTAAATACATATAGAATACATTAATATATTTAACCAAGATATATGGAATTATGTAGTGAAGAAAAGCTAAATAATACGTGTTTTGACAAAGCAAAGGGTGGGTGCTATGAGGATTTGAATATAAAATATTTTGAAAATACATTTAGTTATTTAGTTTAGTTATTTAAGGTTCTATTTCATCCCTTCTGACCGCCAGAGGCGATGCTTCAAGCACTGGATGATCACTCTTGCGCATGCGCAGGTCGAGATTTAATAACAACAAATTCACCTATGACCTTCCGGTGACCCACGTGAGGCTATATAGTCACGTGACTCCGGAAGCACAGTCCCTTTTTTCTTCTCGCGCTTAGGTCGAGTGTGTTGTGGCTACTCGCGAATACTGCTTGGTACCTTGTTTCTCCCTTTGGTGACAGCTTACTGCTCAGAGTCCCGTGACTTGTGATTTGAGTACAGTGTATCACAGTCGGGGTAGCGAGTGCGACTCGCCCCTCAGGGGCTGCGTAAGCTGCGCGTGGCGGAGTGCCTCACCTGGAGCGAGTGTTTCCCTGACGCCGGTGAGGCGCATGTTTCACAAGGACCGTATGGTAAGTAGTTTCTGCATTTTTTGTTGGAAGCGACACCGGGTCGGTGGAGCTGGTTTGTATTGCTGCCGTGTTCGGTTCAGCTCGACTTTTTGCGTTGACTATTGCCGCATTCGGCTAAAATATCTCTGTTATTTTGGAACCGTGCTCGGTTCTTAAGCTCATTCTTATCAGCAGTGTTACTGTTCGCTTTGAGTTTTTGAGTCTACCACCAGTGGCGTTTTCGGCTCGACGTGGTATTTTTTAATCCCAGTTGGCGGATCAAGAGTGGCGTTTTCAGCTCGACCTGATCTAGTGTCTGTTGTGATGGAGTCCATGTGCTGTAGAGCCTGCATGACCCTGCTTCAACCTGAGGATGGACATGATTTATGCCTCTTATGTTTGGGTGTGGACCACCTTAAGGAGGGCTTGACGGAGAATGCTTGCATGAATACCAGCATTATGCCGAGATCCCTGCGTGCTGACCGCCTGGTCGCATTTGGAGGAGCTGGGCCCTCTGATATACAGGACACCCAGTTGCCAGCGAGCGGGAAGGTGAGGGGAAAACGCTCTGCTGCCGACGCTTCCCCTACTCCGCATAAGCGCAGCAAAGGGGATCGCTCTGCGGGATTATCCTCGAAGGTGGATCACCTTACTTCAGAGCTCACTAGAATGAAAGCTCTCATTGAGTCCATGCAGACCCGGGATAGCGACCAGCGAGCTGCCCAGCGGGAGGTGGTTTCTGTGTGTGAAGACGATGCCTTGTCTGTGGCGGCGTCAGATATGCACTTCCAAGACACTGACCCGCATACTGGGGACGGTTTGGATGCGTGTTCTGACATATCAGAGTTGAGCTCACACAACTCCACCTGCTCTCAGGGAGGTGACGATGACTCAGCTGCTTCCTCTTTACGCGTGGCTTTTGCAGGGTTGCAATTGGAGGCACCGACGGCGCAGCCTATGGCTTCTAGTGTGTTTTTTAGACAACAGAGCTCTGCGTCTTCCTTTTTGGTTCCTCCCTCTACGGAGTGTATTAAGGAACTTCATGCCGGCTGGTCAGATACAAAAGCGTTTTCTAAACCGACGTCTGATGGAAGGGTCCTTGCTGCCATGCAGGAGGTGCCCAAGTTTGGATTGGGACATATGCCAGCGATTGAACCAGCTGTGGCCTCCCTTATTGTGGCTCCAGACGAGGCTCTGAGACCCAATGCCAGGTGCCCGCGACCTCAGTGCCGGGTTACTGACGAATTGCTGTGTAAAGCTTACGACTCTGGGGCACGCATGGGTCGTATTGGCAATTCCCTGTCCCATTTACTGCTAGGTGTAGCGACTTCACTAGAGGCTTCTAATGTCGATGCGGCTACGCAAGGCTTGGTCGGCACATCCCTACAAGCATTTGCTTTTATGTCAAGGGAGCTGGGCCGCCTGCTGTCCATCCTGACCCAGGCGCGTCGGCAGGTTTGGTTGGCACAATCTCCGTTAACCGAGACGTGTAGGAGAACCTTGAGAGGATTACCGGTGGTTCCGGGTGAACTTTTTGGAGAGGCAGCGCTGGAGGCTTTGCAACGGACAGCCCAGGCCTCTTAGACTAGACATCAACTGGTGGGCCTTCACCGACGAGCCCCTCCTCCTATTGCTCCTAGGTCATCTACTACACACCAGCAGACATATGCTGTACCATCAAGCCCATTTTTGGCTCCCCGGCGGCCTGTTACAAGGTCCGGGCGCTCACAGAGTGATCGGCCCAGGGCTTCACATATGCCACGGTCATCACAGTCTGGTCACCAGCCCTCCAGGCCTCTGCCTACAGTTCCAACGCCGGCCTCCTGTTTTCGGCCAGGTCCGAATGACGGCCATTTCAGACCTGGCAAAATCCGTGGCACTCAATCTGGAAATAGCAACCTTGCTGGAAAAGGGTGCAATTGTACACGTAGACCCTCGGTGGGATCCGGTTTTTTTTTATTCAAGATACTTTCTTGTCCCGAAGAAAACTGGCAACCTCCATCCAGTTTTAGACCTGCGAGGTCACAATGTGTTTTTAAAAGTCATGTTTTTTCACATGCTACGCACCTCGATCTGAAGGATGCTTATTTTCATGTACCGATCGCACGCAATCATTGGAGGTTCCTTTGCTTTGCTTTTCAGGGGAGACATTTTCAGTTCAGGGTCCTCACGTGCACCCAGCCGCAACCAGGCCATTCACGACACAGGGCTTGTACTCGAGCATGTGAGCCCCTTGGGTCTGTGTGTGAATATGGACAAGAGCAGTCTGGTCCCAACACAGGACACTGTCTTTTTGGGGATGGCTTTAAGCACTGTCACCATGGTTGCGTGCCCTTCTCCCACAAGGGTCGACAACATCATGGGGATGCTGGGTGCATTCCAAGAGGGAGAGGCCCTGCTACTCCAGCTTCTGGGCATGTTGGTAGCAGCTTCCAGTGTAGTTCCGCTGGGACAACTTTTATTACGGCCGATGCAGATGTGGCTGAACAGCCTGCATCTGGATCCAACTCGGGTCGCGCACAGACGCAAGAGGCTGCGTGTGTCTCCCCAGTGTCTGCACTCCCTGTCTCAGTGGAGAGACAGACGTTGGATCCTACTGGGCGTCCCGTTGAGGCCTCTACCGTCACGGAGAGAGGTTGTGTATACGGATGCATGCTCCACGGGTTGGGGTGAAACATGGCAAGGTCGTGTGATACAAGGGACATGGACCTTGAGTCTGATCAAAGAACACATAAATGTGCTGGAGTTAATGGTTGTGGACTTGGCACTGCACCATTTTCTGCCGAACTTGCAAGGCAGGCATGTGCTTGTACGTTCAGACAAAAGGTCAGTGGTTTACCATATAAATCATATGGGAGGGACCAGATCAGTGAATCTCACACAGCGAACACAGCAGCTTCTCATGTGGGCGTCCGTCCATTTTGCCAGCCCGCGGGCAGCCTATCTCCCGGGGATGCTGAATCAGGTGGCAGATTTCCTCTCTCGCCAGACTCTCTTGCCGGGGGAATGGAAGCTTCACCCAGAGGTGGTCCGCACCATCTGGAGGGTCTTCGGCAGGGCCGAAGTGGATCTGTTCACTTCACAGGAAGCGACCCATTGCCCTCTCTGGTTCTCTCTGAGGGACAACACCAGCCCGCTGGGTCAGGACGCATTGGCTCACGACTGGCCTCACGTTCTCCTCTACGCCTTTCCTCCCTTTCCCCTGATTTATCAAACACTCCTGAGGGTTCTGCAGGAGGGACACAAGCTTCTTTTGGATCATGGTCTGTCGCCTTCGACATTAAAGGTATATGTGGCTGCAATATCTTGCTGGCACAGTGGTGTGAATGGTGGCACTGTGGGCAGTGACAAGAACATTTCCCATTTCTTGAAAGGTGCTAGACGGCTTCACCCACCTACACGACCAGTGGCTCCTTCATGGGATCTTTCACTGGTCCTGGAGACTCTGGGCAATAGGCTCGAATGGATGAGCTTGCAGACAGACATTAAGTTGCTGTCGTTTAAAACGGCATTTCTCCTCGCCACGGCTTCGGGTAAGCGTGTGGGTGAACTGCAGGCCCTGTCTGTCAATGAGTCCTGCTGTAGATGGCATGCTGATGGCTCAGGTGTAACTCTCTGGCCTAATGTCTCTTTCCTCCCTAAGGTGTTATCTTCTGCTGATAATGCCCAACCGCTCCAGTTGGCGAGGTTTGGCACGGAATTCACCACAGAACCTTTATGCCCTGTTCGCTCATTGGAGGCTTATATACAGGTTACGGCAGGTATAAGACAGTCAGAAAGTCTGTTTGTGTGTTATGCTGGCCCACGTAAGGGTAGGGCTCTCTCTACACAGTGTCTCTCTCAGTGGGTTGTAGAGACCATTAAACATGCTTATACCTCGCAGGGGCGGCTGATGCCTGAGGGCGTGAGATGCCATTCAACCATAGGCCTTTCTACCTCCTGGGCTGCTATGCATGGGATTCCCCTAAATGTGATCTGTGCTGCGGCCTCTTGGACCTCACCCTGCACGTTTGCCAGATTTTACCGGGTGAATGTCGCGGTCCCCCATCCCCTGGATGGAGTGTTACGCAAGCATCATGCTTCACTATGAGGAGGTAGGTTACTTGTCGTGGTCTATGGATTCCTCGTGACCATGTTGTTACAAGTCATCCAGTGCTTGAAGCACCGCCTCTGGCGGTCAGAAGGGATGAAATAGAACGAAAGTTACGTATGTAACTACGGTTCTATGAATCCCGGATGACCGCCAGAGGTCTCTGTCCCTCAGAATCCTCGTGCCCTCGCGAGAAGATTAAGGGACTGTGCTTCTGGAGTCACGTGACTATATAGCCTCACGTGGGTCACCGGAAGGTCATAGGTGAATTTGTTGTTATTAAATCTCGACCTGCGCATGCGCAAGAGTGATCATCCAGTGCTTGAAGCACCGCCTCTGGCGGTCAGAAGGGATGAAATAGAACCGTAGTTACATACGTAACTTTTGTTTTCTTTGCTACTTGATTCCATACAGTGCATCTTGCTTCATAGGTTTTATGTATGTGTATATATATATATATATATATATATATATATATATATATATATATATAATGTAGAAAGTAGCCATTTATTTTTAGATATATGAAAAAATAATATATCGAATGAGAGTATGACCAAATGTTTGACAAACATTTAAACAACAAATGTATGCTTTCTGCTCGTATACAATGTAATAAAAACTATTGAAATTCATTCTTTGAATGTCTGAGAACATTTGCACCGTTAAAAAGATTATGTGCCAGGGTTCAAACGGGCAGAGTTTTGTTGTAAAACGCTCTCATGTGTGTAACTGATGCCATAAAGAATGAATAACAATGTGATTTTAACAACACTGTCATAGAAAAGGAAGTAGATTTAGAAAAAAAAATAACTTTAATAATAATAAGGGCTTACACTTGTAATGCGCTTTACAGGCTTGTCAAAGCCTCTCAAAGCGCTACACTATTGTCATTATTCATTCATTTCCACACTTGGTGATGGTAAGCTACTATTGTAGCCACAGCTGCCCTGGGGCAGACTGACGGAAGCGAGGCTGCCAATCTGCGCCATCGGCCCCTCCGACCACCACCTATCATTCACGCACACACCACTTTCATACTAGGCAATGTGGGTGAAGTGTCTTGCCTAAGGACACAACGACAGAACTTGGTCTTGGACCCAATAACTATAACACTCAAATTTCAGAGTACATTTCGAAGACATCCTTGGGGAGACGAAATAGTATGATTGAATTCACAGTCACTAATTTACATAGATTTCGGTTAAGATAACAGTATTTGTCAAACAATGAGGAAAGTGTAGTAGTAGTAGTAGTGCAATAGAAACAGGTCAGGTACATCTTAGATTAAAAATGTTAACAAAAAAATGTATGATCAGCTAAAATTCAGGAATATTTAGTATTTAATTAGTTTTATTCATGTGTCTTCAATGTTTTTTTATTTTCTTAATTTTTTGTTTTCTGCTATAGTGCATATTAAAGCTACCCTCTGTGATTAGATTGGCTGGGCTGCCTCTGTTGTATTCTCACATACCACCAATAGATGGTATTTACATTATTGCTGTCAGAGAGTATGTCAGCTTTGGCCTGACAGAAGAAGAGCAGAGAGCACAGGTGAGTCTTAAGAAAGGTGAGGGGGAAAAGGTTTCACATCTGTTTTCTACTGGCAAAAAAAAAAATCAAATACACTTGCAGATAGGTGCTTTAAAGTGATATGCAACTTTCTGGAGATGGAAGGCCACCTGCATGATTCCATGGAAATAGATAGTTGAAACTAGGGATGCACCAATCCAGCTTTTTCAGTTCCAGTACCGATAGCTATACTTTAACTTTAAGTATTTGTAATTTCCACAGAAACAAACAGGAAGAGGCCCTTCTGCAGGCCAAATAAGAGTCAGTTTTGTGGCGATGCAAGCCTGCTCACAAAAAGGATGCATGTTTTTCAATGCAATAAATGCATCCATAATAATTTGTCAAAAAAGACACATATTTAAGTATTTGGTTGTCGAGTAGTGGTATGTAAATAAAGCCAATATTACAATCTTGTTAAACCTAATGAGAAGCACACCTCACTTTGGGAGCCCAGGGCAGTCCTTTGGGGAAGTTGATCCTGTCTGTGGGGGGTCTGAGTGGAGGAGGGGGAGGAGGGGGCTGGATGATCACATCTCTCTCCAAAGGGTCCACCTCTCCCTCTATCCCACTGTCCGTGTCCTCAGGGTCCTCCTCTTCATCCCGAGCATCATCGTTTTTAAAGGGGTCACGTTCGTTGTAGGTGTCCAAGCTGTCCTGTTTGACCAGTGGCTATAAAGGAAGTACAAGTTTAGCACTGTGTGGGCTATCAGCATACATGAAACGTGGGTTGGAAGGTTGAAGAATTTTAAAACATAATTTCAGATGGAGGGATTATACGGTATATAACTTTATGGGAAAATCACTGATTTTGAATGATATCTCCAAACAGAAAATCCACATAATTTGTCATATTAATCTTGTTCCTGTAAGTAATGTCAACAGACAATGCCTGTATGTTTGAATAATGCTTATCATTTTAATATAATAGTGAGAAAAGCATTTCATCCATCCATCTATCCATCCATTTTCTTCCACTTATACGGGCCCGGGTCACGGGGGCAGGAGTCTAACTGACTTCTAGACTAACCACACCCCAGACACTTCCTCCAGCTCCTCTGGTGGGACCCCAAGGTGTTCCCAGGCCAGCAAAGTGACATACTCCATCTAGCATGTCCTGGATGTCCCACGGGGGCCTCCTCCCAGTTGAACATGCCCAGAACACCTCCCCAGGGAAGGGTCCAGAAGGCATCTAGAACAGATAGCCACCTCAACTAGCTTCTGCACGTCGATACTCCTCTCGAGAAGCTTTACTCTGAGCTCCTTCTGTGTCACTGAACACCTCACCATTTTATCTTTAACTTTATACTATTTTGAGATCAGGGCTGTTATAAAAACACATTACTGATCGATTCATGTTTAGAAAAATCCTGTATTACTCATTCTTAGAAAAATTAAGGTTTCGGCCATATAGGTCATGTACTGTAGGTTTTATGTCATGCAACTACTTTTCAGTAACAAAAATGTAAGAAAATCTGCTGCTTACTACAGTGGAATGTGTAGAGGTGGGGCCAATCAGTGCAGTCATTTTAGATTCATATTTATATGTTAAACAATGAATAAAAATCAACTTATGTAATAACTTAAAACTGATTGCCTCAAGCAGCATGATGTGCATGTTCATGCCAGTTCATTCATGTTTTGCCAGTTAAAAAGCCAGTTCTACAAATTCTGACCTGCCCTCCACTTTCTGTGAACTCAACCTATTGAGCACAACATTCATGTTCCACTTTACATATTATTTATCTTATTTTACTATTAAGTACTCTTGTTCTGCAGATACACTAAATATAGGCTACTTAAGTGTATCTGTATTACAAAAACATAAATTATTTATTTGAATAATATTACTAAAGCTTTTGTGCATTTAATAAAGACAGTGCTAACAAAGGGTTTGATGGTGTATTTGTACAATACTGACTCACTGAAAACTGCAAGTTACAGGAAGTGCAGAGTGGAGTTTATAATTATTAGACAGGAGGACTGGTGTAAAGACTGATAGTTGCTGTACTGTATATAATATTATTGCCCTGCCCACAATGCCTGACGTTTAGGTGAAAAACTTGGCACAGACTGCTGCCATAGCAATAATATTTTGAAATGAAAATGTTATCTTTTTTCGAATTGCCAAATGTTTTTCAAGCCAGGAAGTAGTGATGTCATTGATAACTATAAGAGCATGTTTTGAGATTACGCTTCACTTAAAGGATGATAGTTTAAACCATAATGGAGGACTATGGCTCTGTTAACTCCCTTCTTACTCCCAATTTTGAACTATAATAGAGAAACAAGTAGTTACTTCCATATGGTTCTCATTCAATTAAACATCAAAATTTATTTAATTAATGCCTAAGAAAAATTAGTTATTTTATGCCACATGCACATGGAATAATAAATGTGTCTCAGAACAGATCTTTAGGTTGCCTCATTAGGTCAGAAGATATAGCAAAATTAATTGTAAAAATATTGTAATAACATACATAAGTAACCAATGTTTTACTGTATATTTATATATATATAAAAAAAAAAAAAGACAACTGGCTTTCTTTCACAACAAGCACAGGCAGCATCCCCAAACAACCACACATCTGCATTCAAAAAGTGTACAAACAACTCATGTCACATGTCAATACTACTTTCCCTTTAAACAAACAAACTCAAATCTTATACACACGTGAACAAAATTGTCGGTACCCTTCAGTTAATGAAAGAAAAACTCACGATACTCACAGAAATAACTTGAATCTGACAAAAGTAATAATAAATTTAAAAAATCAATGAAATTTAACCAATGAAAATCAGACATTGCTTTTCAACCATGCTTCAACAGAATTACTGAAAAAAATAAACTGGACAAAAATGATGGTACCCCTAGAAAAGACTGAAAACAATGTGACCAAAGGGACATGTTAATCCAAGGTGTGTCCACTAATTAGTATCACAGGTGTCTACAATCTTGTGATCAGTCAGTGGGCCTATATATAGGGCTACAGATAGTCACTGTGCTGTTTGGTGACATGGTATGTACCACACTCAACATGGACCAGAGGAAGCTAAGGAAAGAGTTGTTTCAGGAGATTAGAAAGAAAATTATAGACAAGCATGTTAAAGGTAAAGGCTATAAGACCATCTCCAAGCAGCTTGATGTTCCTGTCACTACAGTTGCATATATTATTCAGAAATTTAAGATCCATGGGACTGTAGTGAACCTGCCTGGACGTGGCCACAGGAGGAAAATTGATGACAAATCAAAGAGATGGATAATACGAATGGTAACAAAAGAGCCCAGAAAAACTTCTAAAGAGATTAAAGATGAACTTCAAGCTCAAGGAATATCAGTGTCAGATCGCGCCATCTGCCGTTGATTGAGCCAAAGTGGACTTAATGGGAGGCGACCAAGGAGGACACCATTGTTGAAAACAAATCATAAAAAAGCCAGATTGGAATTTGCCAAGCTACATGCTGACAAGCCACAAAGCTGTGGACAAATGAGACAAAAATTGAAATTTTTGCCAAGGCAAGGCTCTGTGTTCACAGACGGAAACATGAAGCATATCAAGAAAATAACATTGTCCCTACTGTGAAAAGTGGAGGCTCTGTTATGTTCTGGGGCTGCTTTGCTACATCTGTCATGGGGTGTCTTGAATGAAATCTCAAGACTATCATGGGATTCTAGAGAGAAATGTGCTGGCCAGTGTCAGAAAGCTTGGTCTCAGTTGCAGGTCATGGGTCTTGCAACAGGACAATGACCCAAAATGACCCCACACAGCTAAAAAAAAACACCCAAGAATGGCTAAGAGGAAACACTGGACTATTCTAAAGTGGGCTTCTATGAGCCCTGACCTAAATCCTATTGAGCATCTTTGGAAGGAGCTGAAACATGCCATCTGGAAAAGGCACCTTCAAACCTAAGACAACTGGAGCAGCTTGCTCATGAGGAGTGTGCCAAAATACCTGCTGGGAGGTGCAGAAGTCTCACTTTATTAATTTTTTTTTTATAGATATAATTCTCTTGAAGCATGGTTAAAAAGCAATGCCTGACTTTCTTTGGTTAAATTTCATAGTTTTTTTTATTTATTATTCCTTTTGTCAGATTCAAGTTATTTCTGTGACTATTGTGAGTTTTTCTTTCATTAACTGATGAGTACCAACAATGTGTGTATTTACATAATCTACAGGGAATGGCTGTGGCAGTGCAAGCATCAGGCATGGGGAGGCAGTTTTAACAGTTTCGGAGTATTATCTATGGTACTCTATTTATACTGTTAATGCTGAACTATGTGAATGGTGGACAAGTGAAAAAGACAGGACTAGGTGAAACTGTGCAAAAGCCATTCACTGCTTTGTGCCCCACTAAACCTTGTGTTTTTCTATCAGGGTTAGGGGGCAACTACTTTTAATGTTATTCATTTACGCATATATTATGCAAAACTGGCTCTTGTGAGCTTTGAGTCATGTTTTAATGCTGTTACCATATCAAAAACATACCTGGAGTTGTGTTTTGTTTCATTAACTGCTCTTATTAGCCTGTCTACATCTCCTGAAGCTCAAAATGCTCTGTTCCACCTTGTGATGTCATGCAGTGGTAGTTTTCTAGTTAACAGCTACCTTTTACCTTAAATTCAGTAGAGATTGGCAATTCCAGGGCTAAAATTATCCAAACGATTTTAGTGAAGGTGTGTGGAGTGTAAATACACAGTGGAGCACTTCCTGTATTACCATATGACATCACAAGGTGGAATACAGTGTTTTCTGCCTAAATATGCAGGGTTTGTGTGCTAAACATGTGTGAATGAAACAAAGCACAACTCCAGGTATGTTTGTGATGAGAAAACAACATTATAACACAGATCAGAAATTAGTGTAATATTGGCCCTTTAAGACAAGACAGTACAAATGAATAATCGTTACATTAACTGTGTCCAAGCAATTTCCCTCATGGATCAATAGTCCAAGGTAGCGTTCACACTGGTGCACACACCACATCAAAACTATGATCAAACCGGGGCCAAGCCTAGAACTACACTTGGAATAAATCAGAGGCCTGAACTATGAAGATTACTGTATTTTATAACTTGACTTTAGCTGGACAGACTAACCCATACGAGAGTGTCTCTGGATAAACTGTATTCCGAAGCAGGTTCACCTCTCACTCTGTCAACCTTGGATATTCTACATAAATGTGCGCAGAACAGCATATTGTAAAGGTTTGATATTTTGAGTTTAGTTCAGAGTTGATACCTTTTGTTGTTCTTGTAACTGTTCATGTGTTGTTGTTAATATAACTGCTTCTGTATGTGACATTTGATTGCCACGATAAAAGCCAAAGGTAAATCTGTCAACTGGACAAAACGTTGTAGGAGTGAAGACATTTCACTGCTCATCCAAGCAGTTTCTTCATTTCTGGTCAGAATGCTGGTGGATACTGCCTTATATCTATTTGAAGGGAGGAGCTAACTCCACCGAAATTGTAAACAGCTATTATTTACAATATCAGCCTTAATGGCCTCCATTCAACCTTTAATGGTTCCACTGGCTCACTCTATATTTCTCTTTGTTTCCTTTGGATCTGTGGATGGAGTTATAGATTGGTGAGAGATTATATCTAAGACCCCCATTCCTGTTCAAGGAAGGACTGTCTTTCCTAACAAAAATAGCTATTTTAACTCTCCCCTGAAAGCATTTCTTTTCTCTGGCTAAGATCTGTACCTCACTATCTTCGTGAGCGGTTAGTCGCTTTGATATGGGCATGTACAGCATGTACTGGACTATCCTCGCGATAGACAGATATAAATCAGTGTCCACCAGCAATCTGACGAGAATTTAAGAAGTGGCTTGGTTGAGCAGCAAAACATCTTCACTCCTACAACGTTTTATCCATCTGACAGATTTAACTTAGTCGTCCAGGTCTGATCCATAGTAAAAGTGAAGGTTCTATTCGTCAGTTAATAGTCAATTTGGAGTCTGACTCTCATGAAATGAGGTTGATGGTATGCTTGCTCTGCTTTTGGCATGGATTACAGCCTACAGTAGGCCTTAAATTCCGAAAATAAACAACCAGGAGAAATTCTGCGTGCTTCTTTACAGTAGAATGCTGCAATATTTCCTCATGTCTCCTCTTCCCTCTTTCCTTACACCAGCCTCGTGTTCAGCTCAAAGTAGCTGGATTCTTGTCTTCCTATCTTATTGGGGCTCAAAGCAGATTATGGGTTGATGGTATGTTACCATAGAGATCTACCCTATAGAAAGTGATTCAGCTTTTTCATCCAAAACCAACAATTTAGTCTTTTTTTATATATATATTCACAACCTTATGTCCTTTATAAAGACGATGAGCTAGGCAGGAGGGCGTGGTCAGTCCATCAGGCTGTTATGTGACAGTTCTGAAGCTGAATAGCTGCTTGTCTTAAAAGCAGACCTATTCTGCAAAAATGGCTTTTAGAGGTTTTAACCATGATAAGCATATTGAAATGATTTGCACATGTTTGAGAAATCTTAAATTGTTTATTTTCAGGACGCCATATTGTGATTAACCCCAGTTTTCACCTCCATCAGCATATGCCCACTGTCCTGTACTTACTTCATTCTCCCATTTTTAAAATAATGAAAAATTATTCTCTGCTCGCTAGTGTAATCTGAGCTATCCATAGGAGGGGCCAACGACTTCACGACTCTTGATGACATTTAATAATAATAATAATAATTAAAACTGCAAGCAGTGATAAAGGCCCTCGCCACCCCTTGCGACCGCGGGTTACAGGCCACAATGAAGATCCTGCGTTTCGTTCCCGCTTACATCGCCCCTCCCCCCAAAATCAGCGACTGAG
Source organism: Periophthalmus magnuspinnatus (assembly GCF_009829125.3). Classification (NCBI taxonomy): domain Eukaryota; kingdom Metazoa; phylum Chordata; class Actinopteri; order Gobiiformes; family Gobiidae; genus Periophthalmus; species Periophthalmus magnuspinnatus. The sequence goes on along the minus strand of NC_047148.1, from coordinate 3,479,587 downwards.
TAATACTACTCCATTCACTCCAATGACACCATTTATCACATTGTCACGCCTGAACGGTTGGAAATAGAAGTATGTCTTCATTGGCTTTTTTGTTCAGTATGATGAGAGGAATATGTGTACCAAATTTCAATGGTCTATGACAAAGTAATTATTTTTCATCCCAGTTAACCAAAACCCATGTATTTCAATGAGAAATGTCAGACGTTGCCATGGCAACACCTTTGAAATTAGAGGTATGTTCTTGTTGACTTTTTTGTTCAGTTTGCCAAGCCAAATGTCCATGCCCAATTTCAAATGTTTACGTTAAAGTAATTTTTTTGGTCCAATTCAAAAGTTAAAGGGGGCGCTGTGGAGCAAAAAAAAATTCTGACATATGTAAATTGTATATCATTTCGTGTAGATCAAGATTTTAAACAAAATGTATATTAATGCCGGGAAATAGGATACTGCATGTGTGAGTTATGCACATTTTAACACTTCAAAATATTGCTTTTTTCTTTGAAGGCTGGCCACACCCACATTTTATGATGTAGAAAAATCCAAGACAGTTCCCTTTTTTCCATATGGGTCAAGTTCATTTTGACCAATTTGCAAGTTTCTTGAATGAAAATCCAAGGCGCAAAAAATCCAAATGTGAGAGGTAAAATTTTGAAAAAATGGGGTTCCGCCCACAATGGCCGACTTCCTGTAGGGTTTAGGGTGGGGTCATAATGTAATTTTTTACTTGTCTTGACATGTTCTATGTTTGTACCAAATTTCATTTGTCTACGATGAAAAAGGTCTCTCATTGACGTAATGCATTTTGATTTTTGAGGTGGCGCTATTGAGTCATTTTGAAACATTAATTTTTTTGAACATCAAAATAATTAATTTTTCGCCAAACTTGAATTTTGGGTCCAATAAAATTGAGTTTTCATTTATGTTCAGGGGGTCAAAAATGACTTCAAATCGGTAAGTATAATAATAATAATGGAATTTTTTTTTCCACCCATTATTTTTCTCCTAAACCATAACAACTACAGTCATGCGACTTTCTCACATTGTGCCCCATCACAAATAAGGCCCCTGTGAATTTTTTCACACGTCCACGTCAAAGCGTTTGTCTTCTATGAATATTTGAAAATGAAATTTGAAGAGGGCGCTAGAGAGCCATTTTGTGAGAGAGTGCCTTGATTTGCATATCATTGCGTTCAGCTCACAAATGTGCATAAACGCTGTATTAGCATTTTCCCAACAAAAAATGTGTGAAAGAGAAATATTTTATTGAATTTTTCCAAAAATTATTATTTTGTTGAAAATTCACCCTGACCACACCCAAAGTCATAATCAAAATGTAATTGATAATCTTTAATCACACATGGGTTTAGTGGGATTTGGCTAAATTTGAAGTGTTTGTGATGAAAACTGTGCGAGAAAATGTCCTGAATGTGAGGGTGTGCACTTTTGTCGTTCCTGGGTTTGATCCAATATGGCCGACTTCCTGTACATTTTAGGGCGGGGCCAAAATATCATTTTTGTCAAGTCCTGACATGTTCTATTTTTTGATGTGAGTTTCAGATTTTTACATTGACTTTTTTCCGAGTCGGACTCCCATTGGCCCCATGAAAATCAAAGTTTGAGGTGGCGCTATCAAGTTGTCTTTCGTTATTTTTTCTCTGGGTCTTTTGTGACAATTAGAGCTCGTCGAGTTCTAATTTTTGACACCACTCACTGCCATGTCAGGGCGTGTTTACTACTTGATTTTTGCCATTTTCCATGCTCCGGACGCGGTTTTAATGAGTCCCTCGCTGGGACGGAGTCCCAGGCTCGGGCCTAATTAAAACTGCAAGCAGTGATAAAGGCCCTCACCACCCCTTGCGACCGCGGGGTACAGGCCACAGTGAAGATCCTGCCTTTCGTTCCCCCTTACATTGCCCCTCCCCCCAAAATCAGCGTCTCAGTAATACTACTACATTCATTCCAATAAGACAATTTATGACACTGTCACGCCTGAACGGTTGAAAATAGAGGTATGTCTTCATTGGCTTTTTTTGTTCAGTATGATGAGAGGAATAGGTGTACCAAATTTCAATGGTCTATGACAAAGTAATTATTTTTCATCCCAGTTAAACAAAACCCATGTATTTCAATGAGAAATGTCAGACGTTGCCATGGCAACACCTTTGAAAATAGAGGTATGTTCTCATTGACTTTTTTGTTCTGTATGGCAATAGGGATGTCCATACCAAATTTCAAATGTTTGTGACAAAGTATTTTTTTGCATATCATTAAAAGGTTCAAGGGGGGGCTGTGGAGCAATATAATGTCTGACCTGTGTGAATTGAACATCTATGTGTTCAGATCAAAATTTTGGGAAAAAAAAGTATATTCTTGCCGGGAAATAGGACACTAAATGTGCGAATTACACGCAATTAAAAACTTTTAAAAATGCCTTTTTTCTTTGCAGGCTGGCCACACCCACTTTTTATAACTTAGAAAATTCCAAGTCATTTTGAAACATACATTTTTTTGAACATCATAATAATAAATTTTTCACCAACCTTGAATGTTAGGTCCAATAAAATTGACTTTTCATTAACGTTCAGGGGGTCAAAAGAAGAAGAAGAATGGAAATGCATTTTCCACCCATTATTTTTCTCCTAAACCATAACATCTACAGTCATGTGACTTTCTCACATTGTGCCCCATCACAAATAAGCCCCCTGTGAATTTTTTCTGAAGCCTACGACAAATCGATTGTCTTCTACGAATTTTTGAAAATGAAATTTGAAGAGGGCGCTAGAGAGCCATTTTGTGAGAGAGTGCCTTGATTTGCATATCATTGCATTCAGCTCACAAATGTGCATAAACGCTGTATTAGCGTTTTCCCAACAAAAAAAAGTGCGATTTTGCTGAAAATTCACCCTGACCACACCCAAAGTCATAATCAAAATGTAATTGATAATCTTTAATCACACATGTGTTTAGTGGGATTTGGCCAAATTTGAAGTGTTTGTGATGAAAACTGTGCAAGAAAATGTCCTGAATGCACTTTTGTCATTCCCGGGTTTGATCCAATATGGCTGACTTCCTGTACATTTTAGGGCGGGGCCATAATATCATTTTTGTTACGTCCTGACATGTTGTATTTTTTTATGTGAGTTTCAGATTTTTGCGTTGACTTTTTTCCGAGTCGGGCTCCCATTGGCCCCATGAAAATCAAAGTTTGAGGTGGCGCTACCGAGTCGTCTTTCGTTATTTTTTCTCGGGGTCTTTTGTGACAATTGAATGTCACAATGAAAATCAAACTTTGAGGTGGCGCTATCGAGTCCATCCATCCATCCATCCATCCATTTTCTTCCGCTTATCCGGAGCCGGGTCGCGGGGGCAACAGTCTAAGCAGGGACTCCCAGACTTCCCTCACCCCGGACACGTCCTCCAGCTCCTCCGGTGGGACCCCAAGGCGTTCCCAGGCCAGCCGAGAGACATAGTCCCTCCAGCGTGTCCTGGGTCTTCCCCGGGGCCTCCTCCCGGTGGGACATGCCCAGAACACCTCCCTAGGGAGGCGCCCAGGAGGCATCCTGAGCAGATGCCCGAGCCACCTCAACTGGTTCCTCTCAACATGTAGGAGCAGCGGCTCTACTCCGAGCTCCTCCCGTGTGACCGAGCTCCTCACCCTATCCCTAAGGCGCCCGGCCACTCTGCGGAGGAAGCCCATTTCAGCCGCTTGTATCCGCGACCTTGTCTTTTCGGTCATTACCCAGAGCTCATGACCATAGGTGAGGGTAGGAACGTAGATTGACCGGTAAATCGAGAGCTTCACCTTTGGGCTCAACTCCTTCTTCACCACAACGGACCGATACAGTGACCGCTATCGAGTCGTCTTTCGTTATTTTTCTCGGGGTCTTTTGTGATAATTAGAGCTCGTCGAGTTCTAATTTTTGACACCACTCACTGCCCTGTCGGGGCGTGTTTACTACTTGATTTTTGCCATTTTCCATGCTCTGGACGCGGTTTTAATGAGTCCCTCGCCGGGACGTAGTCCCAGGCTCGGGCCTACTAAAAATGACTTACACTTGTAATGCGCTTTACAGGCTTGTCAAAGCCTCTCAAAGCGCTACACTATAGTCATTATTCATTCATTTCCACACTTGGTGATGGTAAGCTACTATTGTAGCCACAGCTGCCCTGGGGCAGACTGACGGAAGCGAGGCTGCCAATCTGCGCCATCGGCCCCTTCGACCACCACCTATCATTTGTACACACACCACTTTCATAGTAGGACTATACAGTTTTCTAACACAGACATCAACGGACTTGTTTCTTCTATTAAGTTATTTTAGAATGCTCCACGGGTGTCATATTATAGCTATGCAGGAGGTTCAAGCACAATATGTCTTCTAACTAACCCTCTAATTCAGCTTCATAGTACAGGCCTCTGAACTAAAACAGGACGAAACCAAGTCTACATCAGAACTAAACTGGGTTCAAACCAGGAGCAAACCAGGAGCAAACCAGGAGCAAACCAGAAGCAAATCAGGACAAAAGTGAACACACCCTTATTTTTTATACTCCAACAGTTATACATATTTTAAAACTAGGCTAGGCTAAGCCTACATTTTGTGCACATGTTTAAGATCCATATCTCAACACTGATATGTTTCACCTGTAGTGTCTTGCCTTTAAGAGATCAACTGATCGACTACTAGGAAAGCATTCTCAATTCATCTCCTGAATGAATATTTTATCGGCAATGACCCCTAGTCCGACCGTGCAGAGTGTGGTTAAACCTGCAGCATGTGATGGCCACTATGGGCAGATGCTACTGTCATCTCAGTGTCTTGTTATGGGACAGTGGACATTGTTCCAGCGCTCATGACCAGCAGCATTCAGCCCTGTCTCTCAAACCCCGCACAAATATAAGTTCAGAGATATCAATCAATAATTTCTCCCTTACTGTAGCAAATAGTCTAAGTTGTGTCCAGAAAGTAAAGAAGATAAAATGCTTAAAATTCACAGCTCCAACCGCACACTCCGCTCCAACAGCTACATTAACCATAGACTGTATAAAGAAGTGGACTAGGTGAGTGTGATGTCACCCATAGCGTTCAACTCCAGTCAAATGAAGTTTATTGAAGCTAGCAGTTATAGGGGCCAATTTGGTATTACCATATTTGGAGTTCCAACCGTGAGTATCATAGCAACCAAAGAGCCAATCTAGAGTGAGGCAGCTGAAGGTAATACTCCTTTAAGATGGTTTAGAAGGGAGTGGATGCTTAGCAATGCTGTTGATGATGTCAAATTTGCTAATACTACTGAGAGTGACCTAAAGAAGGCACTTGATTGGTATGTTATTAATGTTCATATATTGATTTACAGACACATTAGCTAAATTGCGATGACAAAATGGAATTTTGTGTCAAATTAGGTAACATTTGGGAAAATAAAATTTTCGCCTTTCCATACAAACTACTACAACTACTTTGTCTGTAGAAACAGAAGCAAATTTTGACATTTGAAAATTTCTAAAATTCAGGTGGAAATATACGGCTTTGCCGCACACAAATCGTGATTATTCACGGCATTATCAAAAATTTGATAACTTTTGATGCTTGTCTAGATGTCTAGATGATATAGACTGATTTTCAGCCGTGCCGGTGAAGCCCCGTAAGAGGAGTTGATTAAAATGCAACATCAGCAAAAATACTGAGTCTGCATTTCAGAATTTTCAATCCAATATGGCCGACTTCCGGTTTGTCAAGGCGCATGGCCATAATAATATTTTTTGTTTGGCATCACTTGATGAACGCATGTACTGAATTTCATGGCTCTACAACAAAGCTGACGTCGGGACAGCTCTCTCATTGACGCAATGTATTTTGATTTTTCCAGGTGGTGCTGTATCACCATTCTTTTACGGCCAAATACACAACATATAAAAAACAACATTTTTCAGCAGACCTGAATTTTGGGAAAAAATTGGTGATTTTTCAAATATGTTCAGGGTTCAAATTCCTGCTCAAAGAGCAGAACTAAGAGGAAATAAAAATTATTATAAAAAATAAAGCAACAAGCGGCATCGAACGGTCCTCGCGGGCAGTGCTTTGCACTCAGCCGACCTGGCACTCCCTATGGGTGTCCTTGTCCAGTCCTGGTCCAGTCCTGGTCCAGTCCTGGTTCAGACCTGGCTTAGAACTGATTTAGTCCTGGTCTAGTCCTGGTCCAGTAATGAATAGAATATTGCATACCGATGGACGATTTGCAAAGTACATCGAATAAATTTTTTTTTTGGGGCAATATATGTCAGAGGTTCAGCAAGTTATTCAACAAGTGTCAATAGCATCACGCAAAGGACACACAAACCCTGCAGACCAAAAAGAAAATGCTCCGGATAATGTTGAGTCTTTGCAGGATATCATTAACATTAATGAAGGATATTGTTTTCTACGGCCAATAAGAGGTACTCCAAGCTTCTGGCAGGGTGCACAAAAAGATTTACTTGCCATGATGTGGAATCTGGGAAAACCAACTTTGTTTTGCAGTTTTTCCTCTGCAGACTTGAGCTGGGGAGGGCTTTTAAATTCCATTTTGAAGCATGAGGAGAGAACAGAAACTGCTGAGAGTTTGGAATATGCAGAAAGATGTGAGCTGTTGCGTAATTATTCTGTCACTGCAGCACCCATGTTTGACTACAGGTGGCATCTCTTCTTGAATTATGTGTTACTATCTCCACTGAATCCAATTGGAAAGATTAAAGATTACCTTTATCGTGTAGAATTTCAACAACGTGGATCACCCCATGCACACGCTTTATTTTAGATTGACAATTCCTGAGATTGGAAAAAACACAGATGAAGAAGTGGTGCAATTCATCGACAAGTACATAACATGACAAATACCCACACTAGATCAGCAATTAGCTGATACTGTTACCTCCATGCAACAACATTCTCAACGCCATTCTAAAACATGTAAGAAAAAGAATACAGTTTGCCGTTTCAATTTCCGACACCCTGTATTTGAACGTACTTTCATCACCAAATAATAGAAAATACCAAAATGCCCAAAGTACCAAGGTGACACCGCAACAAACAGCCAAGACACTGTTGCCTGGATATGCTCTCAGAATGAACTGAACTTTATGAAAGAACAGACTGCAATGAAAATACTCACAGCTGTTAAAAAAGCACTTCTGGATAAAGACTATCCTCTTACGAGTATTCAGCAGCTGTTTAAAAATGTTGGCATTACTCAAGTATGGGAGAAAGCACTTAAATGTGTTGAAAAACACACGTAAATTGTCCTGGAAAGAGATGTAAATGAATCCATATAATGCACTTTTGTTGAAATGTTGGAATGCTGACATAGACATCCAATATGTGGTTGATGTTTATGCTTGTATGGTTTATATTATAAGCTATATGTCCAAATCTGAGAGAGAAATGGGGTTGTTGTTGTTGAGACAAACACACGAAGAGGCGACAAAACAGGGAAATTCTGATGCCAAAGAAGCTATGAAGACGATTGGTCAAGCCTACCTCCATAACCGTGATGTGTCTGCACAAGAAGCTGTGGACCGAATCACTCAAATGCACCTCAAAGAATGTTCAAAGAAAGTTGTGTGTATCCCCACAGATGATATAATTTTCAAACTCACCAAACCAGTAAATGATCAGAAAAAGTCAGGAACCAATGATATTTGCTTTGATTATGCATCAGAATACTGTGTCTTAAGTGTATCAGAAAAGAAATTAAAAAATGGGATTAAGTTACAGAATTCATGTGGATATATTTCAACGATTCAGAACCAAACATGCTGTTGTGCGCTATGCCAGGTTTTCAGAAAAAAAGAATCCTGAGCTATATTTCAAAAGCCTCTTACAGCTGTTTTTCCCTTCGTCATAATGACCTCAGACCTTGATCATTTCATTCTTTTGAACAGTTCTACAAAGAACAAAGAAGATAGATTTCACTATGACACTGAAGCTGAAGATTTGGAAGACATTAAAAATAACCTTGACTCTAATGAAAAATTAGAAGATGCTTGGGCCATGCTTTGTCCTGAGCAAGAAGCAAAACGTTTGGAATCCATTGATGAACTTGCACAGAGTAAACTGGATGACGAAGACCCCTTGCCCCATATTCCAGATTTAGGGATAGCTAACAAAGAAACTGGTCATTTAGAAAGACAACACAATATGATTACTCGAGCTGAAGGTTTGGAGTTAATTCAATCTTTAAATGACATGCAGCTGTCTATATTTTTCAAAATACAATAATGGTGCTTACAAAAAGTGAATGGAAATGATCCAGAACCTTTACATGTGTTCATCACTGGTGGCGCTGGCACAGGGAAAAGTCACTTGATTTGGGGTCATTCAGTATGAAGCCAATCGTCTTTTTGCACCAATGCGACGCCACCCAGACAACATGAGTGTTTTAATAACTGCACCCACTGGTATGGCAGAATACAATCTAAATGTATCTTCAATTCACAGTGCATTTAGCATTGGAACAGATGTGACACTTCCCTACATACCATTAGGAGAAGAAAAAATAAATTCTCTCCTTGCCAAATATGTGGACCTTAAGTTAGTAATCACTGATGAAATATCTATGGTTTCTCATAAACTGCTCACATACATATATAGGCGACTTCGACAAATCAAGCAAAGAGGGGATGATCTTATAGCAGTTGATTTCTGTCCAGTTATGGCAAAAAGCTTGTACACTGACAATCTACCTGTGAACTTTTGGTCAACTTTCAAAATGGCTGAACTGAAAACAATAATCAGACAGAAGGATACCACACTTACAGAATTACTTGACCAACTAAAAACAGTCTAAAGGGACACCCATGCTTCATGAGGGCATTCACATTCTACAAAGTAGTGAAACTGGAGAGCAGTCTTCTGCTCTACATATTTTCCCAGCAAATTCACAGGTCAGTGAACATAACTTTAACCAGCTCAAAGCCGCAAAGGTGTAAAATGTTGTCACTTTCCACTTGCAATTTCCTGGGTCGTTACAATCCACAAAGTACAGGGCCTGACTGTTGACCATGCTGTGGTGTCCGTAGAGCAAGTGTTTGCCTGAGGACAATCTTATGTGATTTTAAGTCGTGTAAGAAGTCTAGATGGCCTTATTATCCAGGACTTCGATGAAAAGGCTATTTACTGTAGTGACGAGGTAAAACATGCCTTGCAAGCTATGCCACGCTTCTTGGACTACAATGTGTCACAAGCCAAACTGTCAGCTGAAGTGTTAACCATTTTTTTGATGAATGTTCAGGGTTTAGTAAAACATATACCTGATTTGGTGTCATCCACACAGAATTTACAGCAAGACTGTATAGCTGTGACAGAAACATGGTTAACAAGTCAATCTCAACTTCCTAGTGATGACATAGAAGGTTACAGCTTTCACAGCCTCCATGAAGTCTGGAATACGAAGACAGCAAACACCTGGTTCTTACTACACTCAAAAGTCAACATCACAGTGGAGTGGGCATGTATTGTTCCCACAACACAAACTGCCACCTTCCTGATGTACTCCAATTTATTTTGGAATGCTTCATTTAAAAATGAAGCAATAGGCCCTACGCCCTGTAGGGGCTCGGGCCTAATACAATTTTGAGTATCATGTAGAGCTGGTTAATATTGTCATAATGACTTAAAGAGATCTGTTTCTGAAGAGTGCAGACGCAACTCTTGCTTGCTCCCGCTGCTTCCTTCTTTACTTTCTTTTTAATCATTTTATGTCTTCCAGTGCTGAAAGATTTGTTTAGTTATGAGACTTTTAAACCATTTTTACATTTTTTAACAAAATGTCTGATGAGTCAGCGACATGTCCAGGGAAACTAAACCAAAGGAATTCTTTCTGTGAATGCTGTCAGAACTATCAACAACAAATGAATGAGCTACAAGCACGGATATTTGATTTAGAATCTGAAAAAGGACTTCACCGGATGCTCCCTGTGACTTCCAGTGGTAAGCAACCCACAGTTACTTTCAAAGAAGAGGGTGAAAAAACTGCTGTCTTTTCTAAAACTTTATAAAGACAAGAATGCCAAGCCAACGCAACAAGTCATAAAAGACGATGCTAATATAGTTACATCACCCAAAATGCAGATTACAAACAGATTTTTACCACTGATACAGACTGATGTTTATGTTAACATACAAACAGACAATGGATTTTTTTCACAAAACAAGAGCAATGAAGTTGACAAAAGAGCACAGGCAGACATGTGATCTGTGACAAATGTCAAGGTCAGAGATACACTGCTGTTTGGAGACAGTGATATCAGAGATGTGAGCACAGAGGAAACCAAACTTGCTCTTATCCCAGTCACACGGTTTCTGAGATTACAAAACTCCTGCCAAAGGTTTTGTCAACACACCAAGGAGTTAAACTGCTGAATATGCACATGGGTGCAGTTGACATCAGAATGATTCAGACTGAAATTTTAAAAAAGAATTTCATTAAATTAGTCGAGGAACTTGAAAAAGTGAAGGTTAAGACAATTATCAGTGGACCTCTTCCTAGCATAGACAGAAGGAAGATGAACAAATTTACCCGGCTGTTTCAGTTGAACACATGGCTGTTCATTGATCTATTCTGGAAATTAGATGACCTGTTCAAGGAAAATGGTCCGCGCCTGAGCAGAGGTGGAGTGAGAGTGCTGACGGATAACCTCCACCACGCTCTGAGGCACCGGCCTGGACAGGCTCCTGGCCCAGTAAGAGAAAAAAGGAATGAGAGAAGCATTCCTGCTGCACCAACCAGAGACCGAGCCAATGTGTTAGCACCACCAGCAGAACCACAACTACCAGAACCACCTCCCCCAGCGAAGGAGTCACCAGGAGTTTGAGTTGTGACACATGGAAGGTAGGGTGGATGTGGAGGGAAGGAGGAAGCTGAAGACGTACTGCGGATGGAATGAAGATTTTGGTGATTTTGATGGGACTCAAGAAGCGAACAGTGAGTTTCCAGGACTGTTGTGAGCGGGATATTTTTTGATGAAAGCCAAACTGACTAATATGGGGGAGCGAGAGTGTGGTGTCTGTCTGCAGCTGCCTTCATCCTGGCCCCTATGATTGGAGAAAGGCTGCCCTGGTTCTTCCCCAGACCCATCCTGAAGGTGGTGTAGCACGGAGGGCACCGCCAGGTCCCTTTCCTCCGATGGGAATAGTGGAGGCTGGTACCCTAGAGAAGCTTGAAAAGGGGATAGGCCGGTAGCGGAACTCACCAGGGAATTGTGAGAGTTTTCCATCCATGGCAGGAAAGTGCTCCAGGAAGAGGGGTTACAGGAAACCACAGTGTAGCGCCATCTCTGGTTAGCACACTTGTTTTGTCCGTTGTTCTGGGGGTGAAAGCTGGAGGTAACACTCACTGATGCTTCCAGGCCCTCACAGAATGAGCGTCAAACTTGTGACGTGAATTGAGTCCTGCGGCTGAAAACTATATCCATCGGAATTCCATGGAGTCAGAATACCTGGTTAGTTATGTGATCTGCAGTCTCCTTGGCGATCGGGAGTTTCGGTAGTGCGACGAAATGGGCTGCTTTGGAGAACTGGTCAATGATGGTGAGAATGATTGTGTTACCTTGAGAAGGGGGAAGATTAGTCACAAAGTCCACTGCCACGTGAGACCAAAGGTACTTTGGAACAGGCAGCGGGAGGAGCAGGCCTTAGGGCATCAAGTGGGAGGCTTTGCTCCTGGCACAGATCTGGCATGCCAACTCCCTAGAATCTCTGTCGATCATGCGCCACTACAAATGTCGTTTTAATAGAGAAAGTGTTCGACTGAGCCCCAGATGGCAGGCGAATTGTGAGCAATGAATCCACTCAAGTACCTTGGAACGAACCGGATCTGGAACAAAAAGAGTACTGGGGGGGTTCATTACCTGGGTCAGGCTGGTTGCGTTGAGCCTATACTCCCAAGTGAACAGCAGCGACCACACACATGGGTTGGATGATGGGTTCCGGAGGGTCGGAGTGTCCTCCTGGGGAGAACTGTCTTGATATTGCGAGACCCTGGACGATACGTGAGAACTGGTGAAAAGTTTAATTTCCAGAGAATATAATGCAAATGCAGGTAGATGGATCAGACAGTTTAGAGCATTTTAAGATCAAAATGACGAGCCCACCAGCAGCAGTTATAGAGAGGGGTCTATTTGGCATGTGGCAGCTAGCATGTTAACTATGTCCATATATATATATATATATATATATATATACACACACACATACAATCTATGACACCATCTATCCTAGTCATTCCTAAAGCCCGCACAGCTTTTGGCCGCTCCTTATTTTAGTTCTGTGCAGCAAGTAACTGGAACCACGCCATCTAGAGTATTTACAGGGTTAGTCTGCAAATGTTTCACTGTCTCATGTGATAATTCACTGTGTAAGAGCCATTTTGAGACCCTTGTGTATGTTTGCACTGCCAGTCACTGTTTGGCACTGTGCTTCCTAGTTGGTCTTGCTGGGTGTGCCCAGGTGTGCCTATTTAAAGGCTAACTAATGGATGAGCAGCGCTACAGAGCAGAGGCAAACAGTTTTGGACCGTGGTTGTGTAAGTGTAGATAATGGCAATAAAAGGATTCTTCACTCAACACACGAGTATTGGACTCTTTAACCACGCGTTCTAACACCTTTGGGCTCTGTTAGTCTAGTAGCTGGTGGCACAGGGCCACTGGCCGCTACACCCGTTTCACATTGTGATTGTTGTATGATTGTTGTCTGAGTGTATTCCGTTTGTGCTGTATTATGCTGCCTCTTGGCCAGATTGTTTTATTGTTTATTTATTAAATATATTTCATCAGGTAAATTAATTCAGAAGACCTTCTTTGCAATGACAATCACACAATAATTATGCGTAAGGGCACATTTGAGGACTCAATGGCCGTGTCCCAATTCGCCAAATGCACCTTTTGAAGGTTCTCTTCGAAGTACTCCTCAAAGTATAGTTTGAAGCTTCCGGACGAGAATCTGTCCTCCTCAGTGTAGCCGCCATCTTGCTGAAGTGGGACAGGCCTACACCATGGACCGCACTTCCCCGCTGTCCTTGAGCGTATGATACGTACATTACGTACGTTATTTTTAATGATGTATTATTTAATAGAAAAAAGTCAAGATGTCACCGCAGCCGTTTCTTTCTGTCTAGATTAAATATCAATAGGCAAATATAAGTTTCAAGGTGATTTTTTTCCTCAATTGTAGCTACTTCATAACTTTGTCAAAATGATATTGTTACCTCTGTCTCTGTTATTACGTTTTCACAAGGTATATTTTGTTATTCATAGTCTATAAACCAGAGAACACTGATTAGTGGTACATAAAGTGGGATATTGCAGTTTAACAATTCGGTATTTTGGCCAGCGGCTACACCACTTTAATAACAGTAGAGGGTGCCGTTTCCCTTCTGTGCCGTGCCAGTTTTTTTCATGTTATTGTTGTAAGGTATATTTTCAGTGCAGCGCTACATCAAACTAGTATCTTGATTTACTAACATGAAGGTAAATAATACGTGCCACCAGGGGGCGCAGACAAATGGAATGTACCGGAACTCATGAAGATTTTGTGCACATCTCAGGACTCTATTCTGTCCTTTCTGAAGAGTCCGTTGCTTCATTGTTCACATTACCTGTGTGGAACTCATTAAACTCTTCTGACTTTATGTTTCAGTCTCTTCGTCTTTGACACTTATAATAGAAACAAACATTCTTACATTATTCTTATTGCAATAATTATTTCCAATGATAATAATGTCTTCTTATTGTCTAGCAATAACTGCACATTCCTTTATATCATGTAACTCCTTTTTAATCATCAAACACACGGCCTGTACATATCTTTACTCAGGTTTAACAGTTTCATGTCGCTCTTTTGTAGATGAGGTAAACCAGTACGAATATTTTAATGTGTATTGCGCAGCGGACTCAATTTTCTTCTCTTTTTTTGCGTAGTCGCGGTGCATGATGGGATATAGCAGTGCGTGAAGTGTGCACGGATGCACGCTTCGGTTACGTCCGATCTCCATGGAAACGGTGGAAAGGGCAGGGCAGGTTTGTCGGGTGCATTCAGTCGGCACTTGTCGTGCTGGAAATTACGTAACTGCCCTTCGACACACACTTCCAATGGTGATTCTAAGGCCATTTTGGCAAATTGAGACACGGCCACTATCTGCAATTTTGTCAGTCCTGCAACCAGGGGAGTCAACAGGGGAGGGGCAAAGGGGTCTGCTGCCCCAAACCACAGGGTTTTATGGTCTAGAACTGGACTCTCTTCATTTGTATTAGAGTGGGACCTATGTGAGGCTTCTTGCCCCAAGCCCTGAAATTTCTGTCAGTGTGTCTGCAACATCTCACCAGAAGGTCAGGTTGAAAAAATAAATACAAAAATAAAATCACGATTATTTGGGTCATAAGTCAAACCACCAATTACAAACAATATATGTAGTGTCAAAAGTTAACCTGTTGAGTCAATGTCTTAAAAATATATACAGTCGCTTGTCTTTCCTCTTTGTTTGGTATCATAGATGTATACATATTTAATACAGCAATAATTGTAATCATTATTCAGTCAAGCTTCAGTCATTTCTAATTGGCTGTGGGCCAAAAGAAGAAGGCCCACACTCATCATTGATAATCTTATGCAGATTCAAACTGAACTCAAATATGGCTGTTTCCAGATAGCCAAGCAACTCTCCCAGTTCTACATACAGTACACAAACAATCACTGTACACGATTACTTTCTGGACACAACTCAAACTTGTGAAAAATATCCAATCATTTTGCACCAAATCCACAGAGCTGAGCTTCTTCTGTTACAAATAACCAACTTTCCAAATAGTTAAAATAATATTATAAATTGCTCTCACAGACTAGTTTCATTCCCTTATGTTTGAACATAGTTTAAAGACAACAGATAGAAACAAACATGAGACAGCGGGATGTGAGAGAGCAGTGCACAGTCCAGCTCTATGCACACAAAAGATGCAGAGGTTTTAAAGGGAAGACGGCATTGTGGGTAAAGACCTGCTTCTTGGGAAAGGGACTGTCTCCTTCCAAGCTATCAACAAAGGCACTCTGTAGGGACACAAGGAGAGGGGCATCAAATACTAGAACACTATATATGCTTTAGGCGCTATGGGACTCCAACAGCGCCATAAGCCAAGTGCAACAAAGTATATGTATGTAAGGCTTAGACATTATTATTATTTTTTTTTTAATAGGCACCCATAACATCAAGTCAATTCTTTTGCCATATGCAGAGTACTTGCATATTCTATATATTGTGTATATACTGTGTACAATTACTTAATCATAACATAAAAACAATAATGTGATATTAAAGTTTCCCTAAGTAACTTTTCTTGTGGGAGGTCTCCCACCTGCTTCTCTCCATGGAGATGGATGGTACTTTCCTTGGAATGTACCACAGTATTCCATCAAATGTATATATTTTGCATTTATTTACACATTATAGTACATTACATTAATTACACATGTTTTTATTGCGCAAAGATACCCTAAAAACCTGTATTCTGAATATGAGTGGGGTCACGTCTCCCCAAATGGCTTGGCCTGGTGGCATCACTTGCTTGTCTCAATGGAGACAACCAGGTGGTGAACTCCCCATCAGAAAAGTTACATAGCGCACATTTAATGTCAAATATAGTTCATTACCTTGGGGATTTCTTAACAGTGATTTTCTTTTCATATACTGTGTCGTGTTCCTTTACCCTGCGACTGCGACGTCCCCTCTTCTGCTGCTGCTGCTGCTCAATCAGCTCCATGGCTGAGGCTGGGGGGGAGGCGGCTCTCATGGCCCGCACCACTTTGATGCTGTCTTCAGGCAAAGGCAGCAAGTTTAGACGCTCACGACCGCGAACCTTCATCTCCTGCAACTCCTCAAAACCTCCCAGTGTGAACTGTGACATACAGACAGAATGAGTTAGTGGCTGTGTTTTGGTAAAGGTTAAATAGTTTCTACATATACCAGAATGGTTTTCCACAGCAGCAGCAGGACTTTTTTCATGGGGAAGTGTGGAGCGTTCATGCTGCAGAATTTGGTGACCATCGTAAAGAGGAGGAGAGCAAAAGGTTCACCATTGTACAGAGGGGAACCTGAGATAGAATACAAATAGTTGATGCTTATGGAAATTTAAATCAATCACCTGAAAGACCATAGTTTGGGCTTTGGACATGCCTGATCTAATCCAACACTCATTTGTGTCGTAATATATACACACATGGACAAAATTGTTGGTACCTGTCGGTTAATGAAAGAAAAACTCATAATGGTCACAGAAATAACTTGAATCTAATAAAAGTAATAATAAATACAAATTCCATGAAATTTAACCAATGAAAGTCAGGCATTACTTTTCAACCATGCTTCAACAGAATTTTTTTTTTTTTTTTAAATCATAAAACCAGCCTCGACAAAAATGATGGTATCCTTAACTATTTTGTTGCACAACCTTTTGAGGCAATCACTGCAATCAAACGATTCCTGTAACTGTCAATGAGACTTCTTCACCTCTCAGCAGGTATTTTGGCCCACTCCTCATGAGCAAACTGCTCCAGTTGTCTCAGGTTTGAAGGGTGCCTTTTCCAGACGGTGCCTTTTCCAAAGATGCTCTATAAGATTTACGTCAGGGCTCATAGAAGACAACTTTAGAATAGTCCAATGTTTTCCTTTCAGCCATTCTTGGGTGTTTTTAGCTGTGTGTTTTGAGTCATTGTCCTGTTGCAAGACCCATGACTTGCGACTGAGACCAAAGATGCAGCAAAGCAGCCCCAGAACATAACAGGACCTCCTCCATGTTTCACAGTAGGGACAGTGTTCTTTTCTTGATATGCTTCATTTTTCCGTCTGTGAACACAGTGCTGGCAAAAACTTCCCTTTTTGTCTCATCTTTCCATAGGACGTTCTCCCAGAAGCTTTGTGGCTTGTCAGCATATAGTTTGGCAAATTCCAATCTGGCTTTTTTAAATGATTTTTTTTCCAACAATGGTGTCCTCCTTGGTCTTGTCCCATTAAGTCCACTTTGGCTCAAACAATGACAGATGGTGCAATCTGACAATGATGTTCCTTGAGCATGTCACCAAACAGCACAGTGCAGCCCTATATATAGGCCCACTGACTGATTAGAAGATTGTAGACACCTGTGATGCTAATTAGTGGACACACCTTAGATTAACATGTCCCTTTGTTTCTTTTTTTTTTCAGTCTTTTCTAGAAGTATCATCATTTTTGTCCAGGCCTGTTTCATGAGTTTATTTTTTTAAGTAATTTTGTTGAAGCATGGTTGAAAAGCAATGTCTGACTTTCATTGGTTAAATTTCATAGAATTTGTATTTATTACTTTTGTCAGATTCAAGTTATTTGTGACCATTGTGAGTTTTTCTTTCATTAAGCAAAGGGTACCAACAATTTTGTCCGCATGTGCATGTTATGTAGTATACTTAATTCAATACAAACCCAGCTCATTTTTAAAGGACTCTCGGGCAGTTTTCCACTCTGGTCTATCATCTTCAGTCTGAACCCTGATTGTCTCCACCATCAGATACATGATGCTCAATAACACTCTGGAACAATGCAAGAAATATTACAGAAAGTACAGGCCATTATAGATGGAGACAGAATAGGAGAGGTTCAATCTTCTTTAAGGCCACAGTATGTATATTTTTAGCCAACAATATAGTTTTGTTTTCATTTATTGCACTGAAAAACAGAAAAGCAAGCAATCTTACTCTGATTGGGCTCCACAAACGTGACTATCATCTGTCATGTAAATGTTGTTCCTTTGGCTATCTATCAATCTATATTATTTTTTTATCCATCTCCGTGGAGAATGTTCCAATGTATGGTTTTAACTTTCATGCAGGTGACATGCCACCTCATTCAGTTACATTCAGTGCCTTTAATAGTATCTATGAACAATTACAATTAGTTAGGCATTACACTTTTTAATAATCTAGATTCAGTTTGCAGTACACATTTTCAAAACCTCCAGGAGCATAAACATTTAAAGATGCACTTTGTAACTTTTCTATTTGAGGGAATGCCATACTGTGGAACATTATAGGCAAAGCAATCACGTCCCAACAGATGGTGACTCAACCAGAAACCAGACAAGTGCTTTTTAAATGTGATCTAAAGAATCAGATTTGGCTTTGCAGAGGTCTAAACTCCAGTGTTAGCAGGTTATGCAACAAGAAGTGGTGTCGTTTCCAGAGAAATGTATAAACAACTGCATTTGATTCAATTTAGATGGATCTCGCAGACCTAACACACCACCATTCCTTTAATTATGCACCATTTTACACATTAAGAACTTAATTAACTCCACAAAGCCTCTCGCTGTTTTCAAAGTAATTGTTGAAGTTGAAGCCACATTTTCCCGTTCTTCTGGGAGTGCACAGACAGAGCTCAATGTGTATGCGTGTGTGCATCTGTGCACCATTAAGTTTTGCTCAAAATTAAATCCATTATTAGTCTGTTGGAAAACACAATGTAAGTTAAATTAAATATAATAGTATATAATTACAATGCATGCAGTTGTAACAGAATAGAAATTACACATAAATGGTTAAGAAATATAAAAGCATGTGTTATAGAGCTGCAGGGTTTACTAGGATAACACTATAAGCAATAGCCATATTAAAGGTGTACTATGTAACTTTTCTAATGGAGTGTCCGTCACCAGCAAATTGTTCAGCAATGGCACTTATATCTAATACCAATACCGGCCTGATGCCCCCCTAACTATTATCATATGGCCAAGTATGGCTCTTACCTGAGCTCTGTGCTGTCTGCCAGGGAAATGGCTGGTTTCCTCACTGCACTGCTGCAGGCCTGACTGTTACTGCCCACAAGTAACACAAGCAAAACATCAGTAGTGTAAAAGTGCATGGATGAGTAAATCAGGAGGAGACTGATGAACAGTTAGTGCTCCATTTACATTTAAATACTGATTTGTTTTCGTTAGTTTTTTTGTTTTTTTACAAACTAACTGCAAACTAGGAGTGTGGAATTAATTTGGTGAGATGATCTGGAAAAAAGTAAATTATGATGTAATGTGTGTGGAAGATGGCATTGTGCTGCTGAGAGGACGATGTTTGTACCGAACGTTTATGATGGTCTGGATAGAGATGCATCGATGTTTTTTTCAGTTCCAATACCGATTTTGATACTATAGCTTCTGCCGATATTAACCGGTATCTGAGAGACTGATAACAGCATTAATTTCCTTTAAAACTAAAATAAAATGAGAGAAAACTGATCCAAATATGTTATAGAGATTATTTATCTGTCAAGTAACTGCTACAACTCTGTATAAATAGAAGTTCAAACATTATGAGACTTTCTAAGCCATCATCAACCGGTAAATAGTTATATTATATCCATTTATATGTCCAACCAGGATATCGGCTGAACAGATATTTGGAGGCAGATATCCAATCAAGCAAACTTTTCAGTATCGGCACTGAAATCTGATAGCAGTGTCAAATCAGTGCATGTGGCTGCTTTGTCTGAAATATTCAACGGTAAAAATAGTGTTTTTTACTTGAATGTTTTATGAATTATAACATCAGCCAGCCCATGGATTACAAGTGGAAAATAGCACAAGTGCTTCAACCTGGTACAATGCATCGCTTCTGTTAAGGGGTGTGCGTATGTATACCTAAAAATTATACATAAGTACAGTACTTTACTAGTTTTATTGTGACATTCCCCCACTGTAACCAAAAAGATTTAATAACTTACACCTTTATTACTGTTGTTGTTATCTAATAGCTTACAAAGGCACCCTTTTCCAAAAGAAAATATGGCTGAACAATTTTGGGGTAAAAATGCCATTCAAATTAATTTCCAATCCAATGTTTTGAAATCAGGATTTAGTTCACAGGGCACATGCTAACATTTGAGCATAGATATGTAAAAATAATAATAATTTAAAAAAAACTAAACTAAAATAAGAATCTCATAATTTTGAGAACATATTTGGAGAGATTTTCAGTTTTAGTTGTTTGTAGAAGACGTTTTAATACCCTACTAATTATAGCCTTTGTGATGTGATGATATACATTTTTTAATGTATTTATTTTATTTTTTTTATGTGTGCTGTTCTATGGACCGATATGACAGATGGCATACAAACAGAATTAAAGAATTTGAAATGTTGGTCAGAGATGGCATGTTGTGTGTACTCACTCCATCTCCATGCTGAGCAGCTCTAACAGTGCAGTGAAGATGCCCATGTTGTAGAGCAGAAACACATTGTGTCTGGACCAGTGTAGCACATCCATCTCTGTGTCACACTCATCAAACACTCCTACACAAAAGAACGCACACATGTGAGGAGAAAAGAACAGCACAAGATATCAGGAGTGAACAAGGATCATGTTTCCATTTCTACATCTGTCTGAGCTGCACTTGGAAAATCTTTTAATATTGAAATAAATTCCGTTCAATTCAAGTTTATTTATTTGGCATATTTAAAACAACTTTAGCTGACCCAAGTGCTTCACAAAATATATATATATTCATGTTCCTTACCTTGGGCAAGGTAGAGGATGGCTCGGGTGACCTTCAGCCTCTTGTCGCGGTCGGTGACCTCCAGAGTGTCCAGGAGCCTCATCACATAAGCACTCTGCTCCTCCACACAGAGCTCTGTCCACCTGTGTCCTTTGGCTGCATAGAGCATGACACAAGGTAAGAAGAGGGACAAGAATCTAATCTCATATTCCAACCTTGTGATACTGAAAACTCACTTTTAAGATTGCATATTTCTGTACTGACACATTCAGCATTTATCAAATAGTCAGGCAGTTATTATTAAAGGGCCCATATTACACTATTTTCTGATCTGATGTTGTTTCCTCATCACAAACAGGCCTGGAGTTGTGTTTTGTTTCATTCACACATGTCTAACACACAAACCCTGTGCATATTTAGGCCGAGTTCCTTTCTCAAACAGAAAACATTCTGTTCCACCTTGTGATGCCATGTGGTAATACAGGAGGTGTTCCACTGTGTTTTTAAACTCCTTACACATTCACTAGAATCCCAACCTCTATTGAACAAAAGGTAGCTGCTAATCTGAAAACTGCTGCTTCATGACATCACAAGGTGGAACAGAGCATTTTGGCGACTCGCCAGAGAGGGAGACATCATTTGCCTATCTGGACCGTGGTCCGCTCTGCTACACCGCCCCCCCGAGGAGCCTATGTAGCTGGGTCGAACGCCCATCCATAGGACTGGAAGTACTGGTGGGTCAGCAACACAACCCAGAGAAGAAGAAGAATACATTTCAACTCTACCCTACTCTGTGCTTTCGCTCTATTGCCATACCCATCCTGGTTCTCATCGACTTTGGAGCGGAAGAGGATTTCCTGGACCAGCAGGTGGCCGCCAAGCAGTCAGGGGTAAGGCTGGAGCCACTTGAACAACCCATCACAGCCCTAGCACTCAATGGAGGACTGTTAGACAAAACTAGGGTGGCGGGCTCAGTGACGTGCGTTACCTTGGCTGGCAACCACCACGAGACAAGGTGATTCCATGTCATTTCTGCCCCCACTACACCGCTCATCTTGGGCCATCCCTTGTTGGTGGCTCACAACCCCGTTATTGACTGGGCTAAGGAAAAGGTGTCGGAGTGGAGCTTCTTGTCACGCCAACTGCTTGCAGTCAGCCCTGTCTCCCGCTGGGGGTGCCAACTCCATCCCTAGTCATCCTCCAGGTATTATCCGTCCTCCAATTGACTTTACATTGGAAAATGTAAAGTGGTCTTTCCATAACTGCTGCTATTAGGTTCATATTAACCCGGTCTACATGATCATGGCATTTGTATTTTGCAATTGTTTCTGTAAATAACAGTGTCATTAGAAATAAGAAAATATAGATGTACCATGATTCTTAAAGTCCTCTTCAAAGTAGTCTCTGTTCAGGGCAAACTCCGGCTCTTCTGTGTAACTGTACAACTCTGTGGAAACAATAGAACAGAATAAACAAACCGTAGGGATGAGCGACAATTTTACTACCAGATAAGGCATTTTGGTAGATGGAAATATGATAAAATGTGTCGTTAAATGTATTAGTTGAGCTTTATGAAAAATTAATGTAAAATTAGCCACAAAAGTGCAGAAATAGCACTTGTTGAAAAGTTAATTATTTTTGTATACAGGTATCTTGAAAATAATGTTACATTCCTAATTTGATGCATTGCCCTCCTAATTAACAAATACTATTCTTATTAAACAGACTTGAACTAAAGTGTTGCTGCAAAATCCCATAGTTTGTAAAGTTGTTTGCATGGTGAGAGTATGAGTCATTGTTGACCCCATGAAGCTGTGTCTAAAATCTGGTTCACGTTCTGTCTCTGTCTCTGTGTGAGTCGATGTGACTAACACTGTCAAATCAGCTGTTACCACCAGCTGAACAATAAGACTGGGTTTCAAAAATCACTGCCTTCTTTCCAGGATAATGAATCATTATTTTGATGAGCAGCTGGGGTCCAGCACTACAATGGTGCAGTTATATCAGAATACTGTTGGTTAAATATGTTCATTTGTGAAAGCCTGAGCTCGTCTGATCTCAGAAGTTGAGCAGAGAATACAGGTGCCATTACAGTGGAGCAGCAGTGGCTCTAGTGGAAACTATCATTGTGTCCTTAGGCATGATACTCCACCCACATTGCCAAGTATGAATGTGGTGTATGTGTGAGTTTTGGTGCTGGTCTTAGGGGCTGACGCCGCAGATTGGCTTTGCTTCCAGCAGTCTTCTCCAGTGTAGCTCTGACTACAGTAGTCGCTTGCCACTGCCAAATATAGAGTGAATGAATAATGCACTGTAAAGCATTTTAGGTGTCTTGAATGGCACTATATAAATCCAATGCATTATTATTATTATTATTTAATAAAATGTTGCATTATTTTACACCTAACTTACCTTATTGATAAAATTATGTAATTGAATTGCATGGAATGTTCCATAACATGACATTATACGCTAATCTATCTTTCCTTTGGTCAATTACAGGGGTTTTTACTGCCAAAAACAATATCTTGAAAACACATATAATGGTATCATTGGGGTTCTGAGCTTTGTATCGTGCATGCAGACAGTAAGGATAACATGTAATACAAAAAAAGAAGAAAATGTGTAGCCTTGCCAACGTGTGCAAAAAGTAAAAAGAATCCTTGCAAAGAGATTTTCCAAGCGCATTAAAAAGAACCTATTGAGCAAAAATAATATAATGACTTAGTTTTGTAAATTCACATCTGTACTCTTACCCGAGAGTTCAGCGGTGAGTGTGTCCGTGTCTCCGTATTCAAACTCCAGGTTGGGAGACTCCATGGAGCTCTGTGAAAACAAACACCCACACAATTGAGTGTAGATACATTACTCATAATCACACTGCCCACGTGCCTACAAGCAAACAGACTGACACAACATAATGTGATGTAGGTACAAATTCACAAGACATCTACAGCCCATTGAAAAAGATATGGTTCAACTCCATGCTCCACCCACTCCAAGTAAACCTTTTTATACTTTTGCTGTCAACAATAAGAGTCAAGTAAACATGCTCATTCTCCATCAGTCTGTGTAGTGGCCATTACCATCACAATTAAGCAGTGGAGGAACGTAATGAAGTAAAAGTATTCAATTCAATTCAATTCAATTTCAATTCATTTATTTTTGTAACGCCCAAAATCACAACAACAGTTGTCTCGAAGGGCGTTCATGTTTTGGTTGATGGGGGAAACCGGAGTACCCGGAGGAAACCCATCCAGACACGGGGAGAAACATGAAAAACTCCACACAGAAAGGCCTGGTGACCCGGGGATCGAACCAACCTTCTTGCTGTGAGACATGAGTGATGGCACTCAGTCACCGTGCCGCCAAGACACAAAAAACAAAACAACAGGAAGAATCAGACACAACAGGAAAATCAGACACAACAGGAAAATCAGACACAACAGGAAAAATCAGACACAACAGGAAAAATCAGACACAACAGGAAAAATCAGACACAACAAGGAAAAATCAGACAACATAAGAAATCGGCCAGGCGAGGGGGAGGAAGACCAGACGAGGAGGAGGAGAGCCGGGCGAGGAGGAGGAGAGCCAGGCAAGGAGGAGGTCCAGCTGTCATCGGGGCATCTGAAAGAGATACACTCCACAGGGGGAGTGGGACAGGGGACAACATCCTGAGCAAATCCAGTCTGTAATGCCAATATCCCATATGGACCCTCTAATATTAGATAAATTTACTCCTGTTGATGAGGTGGAGATTACCTCAGTCATCATGTTGTCAAAACCATCAACCTGTTTGCTCGACCCTATTCCAATCAGGCTCCTCAAAGAAGCCCTCCCCCTAATAATAGATTCCATCCATAACATAATAAATATGTCATTAGAAAATGGCTACGTTCCTCAGTCCTTTAAGTATGCTGTGATTAAACCCCTTTTGAAAAAACCTAACCTAAACCCTGATGAATTAGTCAACTATAGACCTATCTCTAATCTTCCCTTCCTCTCAAAAATTCTAGAACGAGTTGTGGTGAAACAGCTCTGCCGCCACCTGCAGGACAATAATATATTTGAAAAATTTCAATCTGGATTCAGAGCTCACCACAGCACAGAGACTGCACTGCTTAAAGTAACAAATGATTTACTACTAGCTGCTGATAACGGGCTGGCTTCAGTAGTAAAGTACTGCACTTAAGTAAAGTACAGATACCTAAAATTTGTACTTAAGTATATTTTAAAGTGGATACTTTATAATTTACTTCACTACACTTGAGAGCAGGTATGTGTACTGTCTACTATACTACAATTTTGGATAGGACTAAAAAGTAAAAGTATTTTCTATTATTATTTGAGACCTGCTGAAAAGATGTTGATTTTTTTTAACTTTTTTTTTTTTTTTGTAGTTTAAGCAAACAATTATATACAAAAAATACAAATCAGTACATTTGAAACCTTATTAGAGTAAAAAAGTAAAATTATTTCACATAAACTTTGAGATCTAAGTATAATTTTAAATAGGTACCGGTACTTTAATACTTTTACGTAAGTTGATTTTTTCATGCGATACCTTTACTTTTATTTGAGTATTTTGTTTGCTTCGATATCTGCACGATGTGCTTAGGTCACTGCACTTAAGGTAAGACTCATACAAAATTGCTCCTACAAAAACTTTTCCAGAGTTAATAAACAGCATAGGATTCACTTTGCCATAAGCTATAATCTACAAATCTATATTCAGTTATAATATATTTGGTTTCAGTTCAGCCTCAGCAGCCACATCACTGGGAAACAGCTGTTAAGAAGAGTACAGACGCAAACCTTGCTTGCTCCTGCTGCTTCCTTCTTTACTTTGCTTTTTAATCATTTTACCTCTTCCAGTGCTGGAAGATTGGTTTAGTTATGATTGTTTAGACTTTCTTTTAAGTAAACAAAGACTTCTAAACCATTTTTACATTTTGTAACGACATTTCTGACGAGCGAGAAACATGGCTGGGGGAACAAACCAAAGGAAATATTTCTGTGGAATCTTTCTGTTGGAACTATCAACAGCAAATTAATGAGCTACAAGCACAGATATTTGTTTTAGAATCTCAAAAAGGACTTCACCAGATGCTTCCTGTGACTTTCAGTGGTAAGGAGGCCACAGATACTTTCAGAGAAACATAGACAGAAGGAAGATGAACAAATTTACCCGGCTGCTTCAGCTGAACACATGGCTGTTCAACGCATGTGTGGCCAGAAGACTGCACTACAATGAGAACTTTGATCTATTCTGGAAACGAGAGGACCTGTTCAAGGGAAATGGCCTGCACCTGAACAGAGGTGGAGTGAGAGTGCTGATGGATAACCTTCTCCACGCTCTGAGGCACCGGCCTAGACAGGCTCCTGGGCCAGTGAGAGAAAAGAGGAATGACAGAAGCATGCCTGATGCACCAACCAGAGACCGAGTCAATGTGTCAGCACCACCAGCAGCACCACAACTACCACAACCACCTCTCCCAGCGACGGAGTCACCACCAGCAGCACAACCATCTCCACCAGATGTCTCAGGACATACAGTCATGATAAAGATCATATCAGGCTGAGGCCCTGTGATGGAGCTATATCTACAGTTACACCACGTAGACTGATTAACAGAAGGACAGTTAGACTGTCCCATCAGAGAAATTTAGTTCACATTCCCTGTAAGAAGATAAACATCCAGTCCTACTGAAACTAATCTGAAACGTGCTGTGCTCAATGTCAGATCTTTATGTCACAAGTCATTTTTTAATTTATGATTTTATCTCTTCTTTTAATCTTGATTTTATGTTTTTAACTGAAACATGGCTAGACATAAACACAGGTAATACAATTCTAGTAGAATCAACTCCAACCACCTTCAAATTTGAATCAAACATGAGCAAACAAAAAGGGTGGAGGTGTGTGTGCATTTTTAGAGGTAATTTAGTTACTCACAGGTTGTCATTTGGGGCATTTTCATCTTTTGAATATGTTTCCTTTAAAAAAGAGCAAAAACAATCCCCCTCCATACGCTACTTAGTCATATACAAACCTCCCCAGCACTGTGAGTTTTATTGATAATTTTACTGAGATGTTTTCAGTCATATGCACTTTGATGTGTGATAGAAATTTAAGTATATTCATGTTGTGTCTTTAAAAGCATTTGATCTGTGTCAGTCTGACCATACATTAACATGTGTGAAGGCTCTGTCTCCATCCTACAGGAAATTCGCTGTTGTTCTACCAGTCTAAGTGTAAAAGTTCATTATCTTATGGGTGTGAAACAAAGTCACTCTGCTTTGAAATGTATGTAGCTTTGTCATTCTGGTATAAAATAGTCAGAGCTCAGAGGCTCGGAAATGAAGACTGGGGGTAGATGGGAACTTAGGATGGGGAGTGGGGGAGACGCTGAAAGGCTGCCACTCTGTGGCCAGGGCAGGCTTGGGCCGTGTCATATCTGTATCTGCTGTAACAAAGAATAAAGTTTTTTTTCTGTATTTCAAAACTTACCGAGCTTCACAAATTGATTACTTTTCATATAGATCTGTAATTTTTCCACAAGAGATGGTTTAGTTATTACAGGTGATTTTAATGTAAATATAATGTACAGATAATGTGTTTGACAGAAATGGATGCTGCTCTGTCTGATCATTTCCATGTGTTTTTTGACTTGTTTGTTATTCCCAAACCAGCAGCTGGTCGGTCGTGCAATTGTTTGAAGGAGATACATAAAAGATAACACAGGTGCACTGTTCATGGAAATGATACACTTGCCTCATGTTCTAATGTTAATGATTTGCTGAACTCTGTGGCTTTGAGCGTGACACCATTGCCCCGATGAAGGTTAAAATGGCTAAAGATAAGAAGAAAGCGCCATGGAGGAATGATGACTTGGTCAGGCCACAGAAAAGAGTGCCGGGGGGGCTGAAAGGGAATGGTGCAAGTCAAAGCTCCAGGTTATAGAACAAGGGAGAGGAATTTTTCTGACATTATTGGAAGTTGTAGTAACAACTCTCATGTCCTGTTTGCAACAGTAAACAGATTAACAAACTCACCATCTCCACTGCCATAAGAACTAATTTCCACATCTAAGTGCAATGAGTTTGCAGTATTCTTTAATGACAAGGTTCAGGGCATTAAAAATGCCATCAATTCCACGACGCAAATAACAACCCAGCACCCACCTAGACACTTAGAGCTGACTCACTTTGCACCTGTAACTGACAAAACTCTACAAGAGATTGTCACCAGTCATCATCTACATGCTGCCTTAATATGTTACCCACTAAATTTCTAAAGTCTGTGCTATCAGTTTGCTGTCACCACTCACTTGCATAGTTAACATATCACTTCAATTTGGAACATTCCCAAGAGCTTTGAAAGCTGTGGTTATCAAACCTCTCTTAAGGAAGAGCAGTTTGATGCCACAATGTTGAACAATTACCGACCGATCTCAAATCTGCGTTTTTTATGCAAAGTCTTTGAAAAAGTTGTTTACCAACAGCTTAATAACTTTCTCCAAATGAACAACTCCTTCGATGTTTTCCAGTCAGATAAGAGCAGTCTCAGTGCTGTGGTGGGGTCTAAAATCTAACTGACAAATGACATCCGCCTGAACACTGATGTAGGCAAGGTCTCAGTCTTGATCCTGCTAGATCTGAGTGCTGCTTTTGACACAGTGGATCATGGGATCCTCTTAGAGAGACTAGAGGACTGGGTGGGCATCTCTGGTACGGCACAAAACTGGTTCAAGTCCTATTTAGAAAACAGGAAGTTCTTTGTTGAAATTGGAAAATGTGTCTCAGATAAAATGTCCCTGACCTGTGGGGTGTCCCAGGGATCAATCCTGGGACCCCTGTCGTTCAATCTTTATTGCTGTGTATTAACTGGCCTTGCTGCAGCATTTAATGTGTCCTACCACAACTATGCAGATTAAACTCAGATCTATGTCTCACTGGCAGCAGGTGGATATGGACCAGTGGATTCACTCTGCCACTGCATCCAACAAATTAGTGTGTGCATGCAAAACAACTTTCTCCAGCTAAACTCATATAAGACTCACGTCATCATCTTTGGCCCACAGAAACAGAGAAAGTGTTAGCAGTCACCTCCAGTCTCTCTCTCTAAAACCTTCAAATCAGGCTAGAAATCTAGGGGTAATAATGGACTCAGACTTGAACTTTAACAGCCACATCAAATCAATAACATCTGCAGCTTTTTACCATCTAATAACATTACAAAAATCAAAGGTATTGATACATTTATTTCCAGTAGGCTAGACTACTGTAACATCCTGCTCACTGGCCTCTCCAAATGAGCATTGAGACAGCTGCAGTACATCCAAAACGCTGCTGCTTGGGTCCTGACTAGAACCAGGAAGTACGAGCACATAAGTCCTGTGCTCAGGTCTCTGCACTCGCTTCCTGTGGCTCAGAGAGCTCTCCATGGCCTAGCACCAAAGTACACCTCCAACATGTTAGTGCCATATGAACCATCTCACACTCTCAGGACTTCAGGGACAGGCTTCCTGCTGGTGCCCACAGTCAGGACTAAACATGTGGAACCAACATTTCAGTTTTATGCAGCTAAAACCTGGAACAGTCTTCCTGAAGATGTAAGACAGGCCTCTAATTTGACAATGTTTTTTATTCTGTAAAGCATTTTGAATTGCCTTGTGTATGAATTGTGCTATACAAATAAACTTGCCTTGCCTTAACTCTTGACCCCGGTCCCCCTGTGCTCAGCCTCTCACACTGCACTCCCTTTGATGTATACAGCTTCTGTTTAATGAGTGAAAATGAGAGGAGGGATGGAGGAAATGAGGGGAGAGCAGCTATACCTCCACCATAATACACAACCAAGGATACAACAACACTTACAGGTACTTAGAAAGGCTCAGATTTATAAAGGTGAAATATAAAATGTTGTTTGTAGTACATTTTTCACTCATAACAATGTTTTGGAGGTCTTTAGCAATCACTGTGTTGGACACAAGAAAATGACTCAATATTAAAGGCCCAATAATATTAAAGGCCCTATATTACACAAAATGGACTCTTGTGAGAGTGTTTGACTAACCCTTTATTATTAGTCTGTTTACATTTCCAAAACTCAAAATGCTCTGTTTCATCTTGTGATGTCATGAAGAAGTAGTTCTATTTCCTCCATTCTGACCACCAGAGGTGATGCTTCAAGCACTGAATGATCACTCTTGTGCATGAGCAGGTCGAGATTTAATAACAACAAATTCACCTATTACCTTCCGGTGACCCACGTGAGGCTATATAGTCACATGACTCCAGAAGCACAGTCTCTTTTTTTCTTCTCGCACTTAGGTCAAGTGAGTTGTGGCTACTCACGGATACTGCTTTGTACCACAATTGTTTTCCCATTTTCTTTAGTGGCAGCTTATTGCTCAGAGTTCCGTGACCTGTGACCTGTTCTACAGGTAATGCCCAACCGCTCCAGTTGGCGAGGTTTGGCACGAAATCTACCACAGAACCTTTATGCCCTGGTCGCTCATTGGAGGCTTACATACAGGTTATGGCAGGTATGCGACGGTCGGAAAGTCTGTTTGTGTGTTATGCCGGTCCACGTAAGGGTCAGGCTCTTTCTACACAGTGCCTGTCTCAGTGGGTTGTAGAGACCATTAAACATGCTTATGCCTCACAGGGGCGGCTGATGCCCGAAGGTGTGACATGCCATTCAACCAGGGGCCTTTCTACCTCCTGGGCTGCTATGCATTGAATTCCCCTAAATGTGATCGGTGCTGCGGCCTCTTGGACCTCACCCTCCACATTTGCCAGATTTTACCGGGTGAATGTAGTGGTCCCCCATCTTCTGGATGGAGTGCTACGCAAGCATCATCCTTCGCTATTAGGTAGGTTTTGCTGGATGTGGTCATCCAGTGCTTGAAGCACCGCCTCTGGCGGTCAGAAGGGATGAAATAGAACAAAAGTTACGCATGTAACTACGGTTCTATGAATCCCGGATGGCCGCCGGAGGTCTCTGTCCCTCGGAATACTCGTGCCATCACGAAAAGGATAAGGGACTGTGCTTCCGGAGTCACGTAACTATATAGCCTCACGTGGGTCACCGGAAGGTCATAGGTGAATTTGTTGTGATTTAATCTCGACCTGCGCATGCACAAGAGTGATCATTCAATGCTTGAAACACCACCTCTGGCGGTCATCCAGGATTCATAGAACCGTAGTTACATATGTAACTTTTGTTTTCAAGTTAGCTGCATTTTACCTTCAGTTCAGTAGAGATTGGAAGTTGGCTGAAATCATCCAGAGTGTTTTCTGTTTGAGAGAAGAACTCAAATATGCTAAATATGCATGGTTAAATGAAACAAAACACAACTCCAGGGATGTTTGTGATGAGGAAACAACTTTATAACATCAAGATCATAAAATAGTGTAATGTGGGCCCTTTAATAAGTGCTGTCCCTTTACTAATAAAATAAGAATATGGGGCTACTCAAGACCAAAATGTTTGGGAACCACTGACCTACAGCTACACTACAACTACAATAAAACAACACTCCAGCAGCAGAGGAGAACATGGAAGAGTGAAAGGGAAAAAGCCTGTTGTAAAGTAGATTAGGTGCTTTTCAGACCAGGGTCACAGAGTTGACTTCTGGCCTGACCTCAGATCAGCTCAGCTCACACAGTAACACCAGGGTAACAGGGCTTGAGGCAGAACCACATTTGCAAATATAAATAGCTTCCCCGTGTATAGACTATTGCAGTGGTGGAAAAAGTACTCAGTAAGTAATAAGTATCACATAAAGAAATCTACTCAAGTAAAGGTATTAATGTACATGTTTAAGATGTATTTAAAGAATAAAAAGTATTTTGCTCAGATTTTGAGGTTTTGAGGCTTCAAATGTTTTGTCCAACAGAAATAATTAAATTGATTTTTTTTTCCAAGCTGTTTCTATTTTTTTTGTTTTGTTTGTTTGCTCAAACTACAAATGTGCTAAAAAAAAAAATAAACCCCTCAGCCTTTTCAGCAGGTCAGACAATAATAATAATAAAAAATAAAAACTTTTACTCTTCAGTCCTGTTCAAAAATGTAGTGGAGTGGAAAGTAATGATACCTGCTCTCAAATGCAGTGAAGTAAAAGTAAAAAGTATTCACTTTAAAATGTACTTAAGTAAAGTACAGATACCTAAAATGCATACTTAAGAACAGTATCACTTTACTTTGTCACATTCCACCACTGAACTACTGACATAGAAGCTAAGAATAAAATGCTATACGGGATGAAATTTGGTCCCGTTGTTAGAACAGAAATGAGGTATTGTTACATCAGGATGAGCAAAATGAAAAAGAATATACAGTACAAAAATGTGGATCAGGAAGTAATTCATTAGTAAACATTCATATTGTATTAATAAAAAACACTGAGGCACCAGAAGTCTAAAGCATCTCAAAACAACATGATAGAAAATTTCACTTTCATAAAATATACCAGTGAAGTATAGCAGTCAGTGACTAATACTTGGACTTGAGCACATTACTTACAGATTACTCTTACAATGTTTTACAAAGACTGCAATCTGGAACTATATTGTGTCCCTATAGATTTTGATAAGTGTGATTGATAGGCGGACTAACCAAAGTGCATTAGTCTAGTCATTATACTCACTTATTATTCTGTTGTTTTTTTGTTTTGTTTTTTAATAATTGGACGACAGCAGCTCAGTTGGTAGAGTGTTTGTCCAGTGATGCAACAGTTGGCGGTTCAAATCCTGTTCTCAACATAACACCCGAGAACAAGATCTGAATGGTTAGATTCACTAATCCACAGGGTAGAGATTAGTTCAGCTCCACTCAAATGAAGCTCGTCAAGACTAGTGGTTATAGGGGTTGATAAAAAAGATGCATAGTTTGGTCAACAGTTGCAATACGAATCAATTTCTTAATTTATCTTATTAATTCCCCTCCCCGAACCGCCACCTTAACGTGGTGGAGGGGTTTGAGCACCCGAATGATCCCGGGAGCTATGTTGTCGGGGGCTTCATGCCCCTGGTAGGGTCACACATGGCAAACAGGTCCTGGGAGACGGGTCTGACTAAGAGCGGTTCAGAAGCCCCCCATGAAAACAAAAAGAACAAGGCCAGTTACGTCGCCCGGACTGGCGTTACCGGGGCCCCACCCTGGAGCCAGGCCCGGGTGGGTGCTCGGCAGCGAGCACCTGGTGGCCGGGCCTTTCCCCACGGGGCCCGGTCGGGCCCAGCCCGAAGGAACGACGTGGGGCCGTCCTCCCGTGGACCCACCACCTGCGGGAGGAGCCATGAGGGGCGGGTGCGGAGAGATCCGGGCAGCAGTCGAAGGCGGGGACCTCGACGACCGGATCTCCGGACATGGAGACTAGCTCTGGGGACGTGGAATGTCACCTCGCTGGGGGGGAAGGAGCCTGAGCTTGTGCGGGAGGTTGAGCGTTACCGGCTAGATATAGTCGGCCTCACCTCCACGCACAGCTTGGGCTCTGGAACCCAACATCTTGAGAGGGGTTGGACTCTCCATTTCTCTGGCGTTGCCCGCGGGGAGCGGTGGCGAGCTGGTGTGGGCTTGCTCATTGCCCCACAGCTCAGCCGCTGCATGTTGGGGTTCACTCCGGTGAACGAGAGGGTCGCGCCCCTGCGCCTTCGGGTCGGGGACAGGTCTCTCACTGTTGTGTCGGCCTACGGGCCAAACAGCAGTGCAGAGTACCCGGCCTTCTTGGAGTCCCTGGGAGGGGTACTAGACAGTGCACCAACCGGGGACTCCGTTGTTCTCCTGGGGGACTTCAACGCCCATGTGGGTAACGACAGTGACACTTGGAAGGGCATGATTGGGAGGAACGGCCTCCCCGATCTGAACAAGAGCGGTGTTTTGTTATTGGACTTCTGTGCTAGTCACAGCTTGTCCATAACAAACACCATGTTCGAGCACAAGGGTGTCCATCGGTGCACGTGGCACCAGGACACTCTAGGTCGGAGGTCGAGGATCGACTTTGTTGTCGTGTCATCTGATCTCCGACCACGTGTCTTGGACACTCGGGTGAAGAGAGGGGCTGAGCTGTCAACTGATCACCACCTGGTGGTGAGTTGGATCCGCTGGCGGAGGAGGAAGCCGGACAGACCTGGCAGGCCCAAGCGTATTGTGAGGGTCTGCTGGGAACGTCTGGCGGAGCCCTCTGTCAGGGGGGTCTTCAACTCCCACCTCCGGGAGAGCTTCTCCCTGATCCCGGGGGAGGTTGGAGACATGGACTCCGAGTGGGCCATGTTCTCCACCTCTATTGTCGATGCGGCTGCTCGTAGCTGTGGTCGTAAGGTCTGTGGTGCTTGTCGCGGCGGCAATCCCTGAACCCGGTGGTGGACACCAGAAGTAAGGG
This sequence comes from Periophthalmus magnuspinnatus, assembly GCF_009829125.3. Taxonomy (NCBI): domain Eukaryota; kingdom Metazoa; phylum Chordata; class Actinopteri; order Gobiiformes; family Gobiidae; genus Periophthalmus; species Periophthalmus magnuspinnatus. Next base: position 3,445,659 of record NC_047148.1, on the reverse strand, counting down.
ATGCCGTCAAGCTGAAGGAGTCCTATCGAGCCTTGTTGGCTCGTGGGACTCCTGAGGCAGCTGATGAGTACCGGCGAGCCAAGCGTGCCGCGGCTCGGGCAGTCACAGTGGCAAAAACTTGAGGTTGGGAGGAGTTCGGGGAGGCCATGGAGGAGGACTATCGGACGGCCTCAAAGAGATTCTGGCAAACCGTCCGATGCCTCAGGAGGGGGAAGCAGTGCTTCACCAACACTGTTTACAGTGCGGGTGGAGAACTGCTGACCTCGACTGGGGATGTTGTCGGGCGGTGGAAGGAATACTTTGAGGATCTCCTCAATCCCACTGTCACGTCTTCCGAGGAGGAAGCAGAAACTGGGGACCCAGAGGCGGACTCGTCCATCACCCTGGCTGAAGTCACTGAGGTGGTTGGCAAGCTCCTCGGTGGCAAGGCTCCGGGGGTGGATGAGATCCGTCCTGAGTACCTCAAGTCTCTGGATGTTGTGGGGCTGTCTTGGCTGACACGTCTATGCAACATCGCGTGGCGGTCAGGGACAGTACCTGTGGAATGGCAGACCGGGGTGGTGGTCCCTCTGTATAAGAAGGGGGACCGGAGGGTGTGTTCCAATTACAGGGGAATCACACTCCTCAGCCTTCCCGGTAAGGTCTATTCCAGGGTACTGGAGAGGAGAATCCAACCGATAGTCGAACCTCGGATTCAGGAGGAGCAGTGTGGTTTTCGTCCTGGTCGTGGAACACTGGACCAGCTCTATACTCTCCATCGGGTCCTCGAGGGCTCATGGGAGTTTGCCCAACCAGTCCACATGTGTTTTGTGGATCTGGAGAAGGCATTCGACCGTGTCCCTCGTGGTGTCCTTTGGGGGGTGCTCTGGGAGTATGGGGTCCGGGGCTCTTTGCTAAGGGCTGTCCGGTCCATGTATGACCGGAGCAGGAGCTGTGTTCGCATTGCCGGCAGTAAGTCAGACCTGTTCCCGGTGCATGTTGGACTCCGCCAGGGCTGCCCTTTGTCACCGGTTCTGTTCATTATATTTATGGACAGAATTTCTAGGCGCAGCCAGGGGCCGAAGGGGGCCTGGTTTGGGAACCACAGGATTTCATCTCTGCTGTTTGCAGATGATGTTGTCCTGATGGCTTCTTCGAGCCAGGACCTGCAGCAGGCACTGGGGCAGTTTGCAGCCGAGTGTGAAGCGGCTGGGATGAGAATCAGCTCCTCCAAATCCGAGGCCATGGTTCTCGACCGGAAAAAGGTGGTTTGCTCTCTCCGGGTGGGTGGTGAGTCTCTGCCCCAAGTGGAGGAGTTCAAGTATCTCGGGGTCTTGTTCATGAGTGAGGGAAGGATGGAGCGGGAGATTGACAGGCGGATCGGTGCAGCGTCTGCAGTGATGCGGTCGCTGTATCGGTCCGTTGTGGTAAAGAAGGAGCTGAGCTGGAAGGCGAAGCTCTCGATTTACCGGTCAATCTACGTTCCTACCCTCACCTATGGTCATGAGCTCTGGGTAATGACCGAAAGGACAAGATCGCGGATACAAGCGGCTGAAATGAGCTTCCTCCGCAGAGTGGCCGGGCGCCCCCTTAGGGATAGGGTGAGGAGCTCAGTCACACGGGAGGAGCTCGGAGTAGAGCTGCTGCTCCTACACGTTGAGAGGAACCAGCTGAGGTGGCTCGGGCATCTGCTCAGGATGCCTCCTGGACGCCTCCCTAGGGAGGTGTTCTGGGCATGTCCCACCGGGAGGAGGCCTCGGGGAAGACCCAGGACACGCTGGAGGGACTATGTCTCTCGGCTGGCCTGGGAACGCCTTGGGGTCCCACCGGAGGAGCTGGAGGACGTGTCCGGGGTGAGGGAAGTCTGGGAGTCCCTGCTTAGACTGCTGCCCCCGTGACCCGGCCCCAGATAAGCAGAAGAAAATGGATGGATGGATGGATCTTATTAATTTTGTCTATTTATTTTTGTTTGCTCAAAGCCAAAGCTTGATCTCGAAAACATAGTAAAAATAAGCCCTCAAATCATATGAAAAGTACTTTAAAAATTTACACCATTGATTAGACAGTAGTTTAACATTGTATGCTAGGAATAAAAGGGTTAAGTAGATTATGACTAGAGTGACAGTTCTCTGTCTCACATGTAACTCAGACCTAATGGTTTGTTTAATTGTGTGAAGAGCCCCAGGGAGAAGCACTGTAAATACGGATGTGTCTGACTCAGCCCTGCTCTCACTCAGTCTGCTATAAATACACCTGCCACAGAGTCCACCATGCCAGTGAAATGTTATGGGCCTATATTAGGTTATTTTTAATCTATGTTATAATGTTGCTTCCTCATCACAAACATGTTTAACACACTTTAGGCTGAGTTCAGAAAATGCTCTGTTCCACCTTGTGATGTCATGTGGTAATATAGGAAGTGCTCCACTGTGTTTTTAAACTCCATACACCTTCACTAGAATCATTTGGATTATTTCAACCCTGCAGTTGGCAATCTCTACTGAATTAAGGTAGCTGTTAACTTGAAAACTAATGCTTCATGACATCACAAGATGAAACAGTATTTGGACTTTTGGAGATGTAGTTAGACCAATCATGCAGGATTACTCAAACATGTCTGAATGAAACAAAACACAACTCCAAATATGTTTTTGATGAGGTAACAACATAACATGGCTTAAAGCTCACAAGAGTCAATTTTGTGTAATATAGGACCTTTAAAGCAATCATCAGCCATCTGAGGTTCATTTGAGGTTTTGTTCTAAGCTATCCGTCTCTAGTGCGTATCTTTTGCTGCAGATAAATAATACGAGCAGTCAGCATTCACACAATACTGCCAGTGTAAGTCTATTTATTACACTGTCAACAATGGAGAAATAGTGGAGTCTCTGGGGTACTAAAGAACACTATACGCAGAGAGATGGATATAATGATCAGGGCAATTAAATTAACTGGGTTTTAATCATGATTACAATTAATTCTTCAATGATAAAAGTTGTGTAATTGGAAAAAAAACAACAAAACTAGATCTAGGCCTGCCACAATAAATACTATAAAGACTTATCATTAAATGCATGAGGAATGGAACAATATTTTTGGGGTGAATATTTATCGTGGGGACTTTTCCTTTATACTAATGAAGAAAAAAAAAAGTTATTTTCATGTTATTTATTGTCTATATTTTCTTCAGCAATATATCGCCTTTCAAAATGTGTTATCATGACAAGCCTAACTAGAACAAGTCTGATCTGATCAAGATGACAGCTCATTCTGCCCTTCATGACCTAATTTACTGTGTCTTAAATTTATACAACATTAACACACAATAAATCTCTTCTTCACCTGGTTAACTTTTTACATTTGACATAGTCATAATGAGTATGACTATGTCTGAATCAGCATTCCTACCAATGAGTTAGCAAGTAGTCAGTTAAAATGGTCTATTATATTTATAGTAAGTCAACAGTATTTTTCAATCAGAATCAGAAGACTTTTATTGCCATAGTCTGAACACAGTTCACAAACTAGGAACTTGGTTCGGTGAAAAAGTGCAACATAAACACACTGAATAAATACAAATACAAATAAGGGCATGCACAAAGTTAAAAAGATATGCTTAAAAAAAATCAAGTGAAATACTTAAAGGGAGAAATATATACAATAGCAGCATCAGAACAACAGTGCAAAGTGGCTTATTAAAGTGACCGGTATTATAAAGTGTCCAGTTTAGTGCAGATATTATAAAGTGTTCATGAGCCAAACAGCAGAGGGGAAGAAACTGTTCTTATGGCGAGAGGTTCTGGTCCCAATGGACCGTAGCCTCCTGCCAGAGGGAAGTGGCTCAAATAGTCCATGTCCAGGGTGAGAAGTGTCAGCTGCTATACGGCCTGCTCGCCCCCGAGTCCTGGAGACGTACAGGTCCTGTATAGATGGAAGGCTGCAGCCAATCACCTTCTCAGCAGAGCGCACAATGCGCTGCAGTCTCTGTCTGTCCCTGGCAGTGGCCCCAGCAAACCACACAGTGATGGGGGAGGTGAGGATGGACTCAATGATGGAAGTGTAAAACTGCACCATCATCTGGACTGGCAGCTTGAGTTTCCTCAGCTGCCGCAGGTGGAACATCCTCTGCTGGGCTTTCTTGATGAGGGAGCTGATGGTCGGCTCCCACTTGAGATCCTGGGTGATGCAGGTGCCCAGGAAGCGGAAAGAGTCCACAGTGGTGATGGGGGAGTCCGTCAGGGTGAGGGGAGGCAGGGGGGCTGTGACTTTCCTGAAGTCCACAATCATCTCCACTGTCTTCTGGGCGTTGAGCTCCAGGTTGTTGCTGCTGCACCAGGACACCAGCCGGTCCACCTCCCTCCTATAGGCAGACTCATCGCCGTCGCAAGTACAAATTTCCAAATTGTGCCAAACAATTTCATATGTTTTTGTTGGTTTATTGATTATAAAGATTTTGCCCATTAGTAGCCTATATATGTTGCATGATTACACAATACTCAAGTAGTAGTTATTCAGTACCCAAAAATGACTACAAAGCTACCTTGCTAATTACAAATTTGACTCCTCTCCACCTCTCTAAATTTGAGTATGTGTGACTATTTGCATTCTATTTTTGGAAAAGGACAGCGACAAGGCCCTTGGTAATAACCTGGGAAAATCCAGATGATGCAGTTTTTCAGTAAATGTTTGTACACTGTGTTGCCTTTGTCTTATTTGAAGGGGATTAGCACTAGATTGTTAGTTAGGGTCCATTTCAAAGAGGCTGATGAACTGATTACAGGAATTAGAATAAAAGTCACACAATAATAGGTAAACAAGGCTATTATAGATTAAAGTTAAATGTATTTCACTCACACATATTTAACACACAAATCCTACATATTTAGGCTGAGTTCTTCTCTCAAACAGAAAACACTCTGTTCCAAAACAGTTCCATGCAGTAATATGGGATTCAATGTGATTATACTCTTAAGCTACAGTAGAACAGTTCTCGAATACTGACAGTCAATGAGTAGGACAATTGTAAAATAACTGAAATGATTTGTGTAACCTAGAACACATTCACTTTGTTTGTGGATAGATGGATACAGTGAGGCAAATAAATATTTGAACACCCTGTGATTTTGCAAGTTCTCCCACTTAGAAATCATGGAGGCGTCTCAAATTTGCATCTTAGGTGCATGTCCACTGTAACAGACATAATCTAAAAAAAAATCTGGAAATCACATTGTATGAGTTTTTAAATAATTTGTGTGTTACTACTGCAAATAAGTATTTGAACACCTGAGAAAATCAATGTTAATTGTCATGAAGCCTGTATGTTCCGTATCCCTGTGTGCTCTCCTCCTCCCCTACCTGTCTGATTCCGGAGCTGGGCAGAGTTCCTACGCCTCCCGTGCGCACCTGGAGCGCATCAGCGTAATCACCGCCACCTGTACCTACCGTTACGACAGTTAATATTTGGTACAGTAGACCTTGTTTGCAATTACAGAGGTCAAACGTTTTCTGTAGTTTTTCACCAGGTTTGCACACACTGCAGGAGGGATTTTGGCCCACTCCTCCACACAGATCTTCTCTAGATCAGTCAGGTTTCTGGGCCGTCGCTGAGAAACACGGAGTTTGAGCTCCCTCCAAAGATTTTCTATTGGGTTTAGGTCTGGAGACTGGCTAGGCCACTCCAGAACCTTGATATGCTTCTTACGGAGCCACTCCTTGGTTATCCTGGCTATGTGCTTCCGGTCATTGTCATGTTGGAAGACCAGCCACGACCCATCTTCAGTGCTCTAACTGAGGGAAGATCTCACAAAATCTCGCAATACATGGCCCCGGTCATCCTCTCCTTAATACAGTGCAGTCGTCCTGTCCCAAAAACACCCCCGAAGCATGATGCTTCCACCCCCATGCTTCACAGTGGGGATGGTGTTCTTTGGATGGTACTCATCATTCTTCTTCCTCCAAACAGGGCAAGTGGAATTAAGACCAAAAAATTCTATTTCCGTCTCATCTGACCACATGACTTTCTCCCATGACTCCTCTTGATCATTCAAATGGTCATTGGCAAACTTAAGATGGGCCTGGACATGTGCTGGTTTAATCAGGGGAACCTTCCATGCCATGGGTGGACAGGTGTCTTTATGCAGCTAACGACCTCAAACAGGTGCTTCTAATTTAGGATAATAAGTGGAGTGGAGGTGGACTTTTTAAAGGTGGATTAACAGGTCTTTGAGGGTCAGAATTCTAGTTGATAGACAGGTGTTCAAATATTTATTTGCAGCAGTAAAAAACAAATTATTTAAAAAAATCATACAATGTGATTTTTTAGATTATGTCTCTCACAGTGGACATGCACCTAAGATGAAAATTTCAGACCCCTCCATGAGTTCTAAGTGGGAGAACCTGCAAAATCACAGGGTGTTCAAATACTTATTTGCCTCACTGTATATTAGGCTAGAAGATTACTGTCTCACATTGTAAATAAAAGTGCATTAGTCAAGGTAAGCCCAATGCAATATCATCGACATGCAGTTGTCATGACTGAAGCCGCAACAGGGAAACCAAACCACAGAATGGAGGTCCGGGACAGCTGGAGCTATTTCAGTCAGCTGTCCCTCACTCTGCATTCATTGTTGGGGACTGACGCTTATTTCTCTGTAGCAGCCCGCATATGTGACTTATATAACGTGCAGAGCAAACGCCGTAAACATACAGAGAGAGGACTGAGGCATGTGTAGTGGGGGTCTTGTGACAGTCCACCTGCACTCCGCACCACTGTAGATTACTGCGGGGTTATTTTTGGGAGCAGCTCGCAAAAATAACATGTCTCACAGTAAGAGCACAGCCGCCTGTCGGCTCACGCTGCTAGGGCAGCGTGGCCCCAGGCTCCGTTCGTGCAAACGGACGTCCAACCAAAGCTCCCCAGCAACAACACTCTCACGGCAGCCCACTAAGGAACATTTACCTCCGACTCCTTCTGCGGATCCTTGAACACATCTTTGGCTCTGGCCTTGTGCCTGTCGCCGTTCTCATTAAGGTTATTAATGATAGGTACCTCCATGTCGTCCGCCTGCATCTTGTCCCGTGGCCGCGGCTCACTCTGTCCTGTATGAAGCTGTCACCGGCATCGCTCAACGGAGAGCTACACGCACACATGCACGCACACATGCACGCACACATGCACGCACACATGCACGGACACACGCGGGCACAAGGGGGTCTACAAGGTCCCTCCTCCGGTGCTGCTGCCGCTGCTATCTCCGTGTGTTTGATTCACCATCCCTGCACGGCCCAAGGGGGCGGGGTTAAACACTATGACAGCAACGTCATGCAGCTGATCACATCACAGGATCATCAGCCACCGAAATGAAATGGAACGAACGTCACTCACGTGGAGGCATCTTTGGACTGTGGTTACTTAGAGTTCTTCTTTTTGGTCTTTGACATGAAGAGCATGACCAAGACCATAGTCTGACGGTCGCACCTCACATGTACAGCCCATTATAGGCTATAATTTCAATTCAGGATACTATCATCCTCATTAAAACCTGCAGTTTAAGTCCCTGATTGTCATGAGTGGTATATGAGTGGAACTATGGGTGAGCTTGACTATGGGTCAGGTCTGCTGCCAGTTATTTTGTTGTATTCATTTATGTTTAACTTTTATTTATTGGGTCTTATTGCGTTATATTATTACAGAAAGTCTAAACCCAGAATGCTTGATAATGCATCAACATTTGTGAAAGACAACAGTTCCTTCTGCTACGTCTCTGAGCAATATAACATTCACAGTACAGAATAATAGTGACTACCTCCACTTATGTGGGTGCCCCTGTGAATTATTGATACTGTTAGGTGTAGAAGGATGTGTGTGCGAGTGCGTGCGGGTGTGTGTGTGTGTGTGGGGAGGGGGGGGGGGCAGGTCTGAGGGGAGCTGTGCACCCTCATCAATAAAACATACTGATCTTACACATAAATGACAGTGACTGTGTCATGTGGTTGAACTGATTCAGTGTCCTGCTGTATGGAGGACAGGAGCTGCTGAGGTAGCTGTTTTATAATTGCATTATTGTCCATGGGCAGGGGACAATAATGCGGATGTTTCAGGTATAAAGTGACAACATGTTGACAACATTGTAAAATATATTTTAAGTGACTACACAAAAAGACTAAGTTGCTGCATTTGATGATATTCAGAATACAGTTACTTTCCTCAAATCAGAGGAATACATTGCAGTACTTGATTACACAATTCAGGATTGAAACTGCAGAATTAGTGACAAACATTTTTTTCGCTCTTGTCCTGAGGCATGTGTATTTTTTTCCTTCTCCGGTCAGTGATAGGAAATGCAGAACAAACAATGAAACAAATATAAATCTGTTTTTAATCATATGTAAGAATACTTAGAATATGTTACTTTAGTTTGATTTAAATCCTAAGTATTCAGAATACAGTACTCTGATTAATGTTACAAAATACATTTTCAATATATCCTTCTTATTGCTGGTTTAAGGGTCGTCTTAATTAAACTAAAATGTGAATAATGAAGCAGTGCTCCACAGTTATTCATTGTGATACGACCAATATGGATGCTTGCTGAATTCAGATTTTCTTCTAAGGAGCTGTAATAAAAGGTGGGCATGTTTAGAAGGTTAAGGAGAGTGATTATGGACCTGTTTGGAGGCTCCACTGCAGATCATCAGTGGCTGCATTGACACACACAACACAAATCTGATCTTTGAAGTCATCAGATTATTGAAATATATAAAGCTCTGTCTGACGTGAGCAGCGGCAGATGAAGTACTCTGTATCTGCAATTTTGCTTAAGTAACAAAACTGAAGTAAAAAACAATTCTAGTATCACATGAAAAAATCTACTTAAGTAAAAGTATTTAAGTATCCATTTAAAAATGTGCTTCAAGAGTAAAAAGTAAAAGTATTTTGCACAAGTGTTGTTAATTTGTTAAAAATGAAATGTAGTGAATTTTGTGTATTTATTTTTGCTCAAAACCAAGGCTTGAACTCAGAAACTTTATTCAGGATTTTAGCACGAACATGGTAAAAATAACTTCTCAAATCATATGAAAAGTACTTTTTACTTTTTACTGGAGTTGAAAGTACAGATACCTGCTCTCAAATGTAGGGAAGTAAAGGAAATAGTGCCCACAGTAAAGTTTACATAAGTAAAGTACAGATTCCTAAAATGCTACTTAAGTACAGTATTACAGTATTACGTTCACAACCAGTGGCAGAAGGTAACAAAGTACAAGTAGTAATCTGATTTCTTTCTGATTGTTTACGTGTGCAAGGTTGGACAAGGAAAATAATGCAAAAAGGCAAACTAATGTGGCAAAGACAGATGTTACGGACCGAAAGAGCATTTGCTAATATAAATTGTACTTTGTCATTCAAATACAACAGTTACTCTAAAAATCACTGTGTGGTGACATGCACACTAAAAATCGAATTATGATCAGATTTCTTGAGTTATAAGAAAAATGTAAACAGCAAAATGATCTGATTTTGGTCTACTCATGGTCCCTCTGGTTATTTTTTGTGTGCATGTAAACAAACCCACCAGTTATATCCAACAAAATCAGATCTGATTGGTCTGAGTCTGTCTCTTTGTCGATGTTGGCGATGGCCCTGTCTGTCACTGAACTCAAAGCTGAGGGACCAGAGCAGCTGTGGAAAAACCCATCCCCCCACACTCACCCCCCACCCCTAGATACAAGCCATGTTTGATAGAGGAGGCAGAGAGGGACACAGGCGCTTCACCACTGACTAGTGGACAACTAGTCCAGGATTTCACTGAAAAAAGATATTCGTAATCTCACTAGGACTTCTCCTCGGAGGCATGCAGGAGAGGCCAATGGCAACTAACAGGGCAGATCTATGGAAAGGTGGCTTCGCTCACATTAACAATGCATTTGGCCATACCATGGAACATTCAGTAACATCTTATAATAACTGCATTTTTAGTATCTTTAATAGAGACTTGACAGTGCAGGCTTAGTAACCAATACCCTGACACTAACGCTTTAATAACTACTTGATGAAGTGGTGAGGGTATCATTCTTAAAGGTACTATGTTACACAAAATTGCCTCTTGTGAGTTTTAAGCCAAATTATAATGTTGCCTTCTCAAAAACATATCTGGAGTTGTGTATTTTTTTAAAATTATTATTAATCTGTCTATATCTCCAAAACACAAAATACTCTGCTCCACCTTGCGATGTCATGAAGCAGTAGTTTTCAAGTTAACACCTACCCTTTACCTTTGGACTGGTAATTCCAGGGCTGAAATTATCCAAGTAATTCTACTGAAGGTGTATGGAGTTTGAAAACACAGTGGAGCACTTCCTGTTTTACCACATGACATCACAAGGTGGAACAGTGTTTTCTATTTGAGAGAAGAACTCAGCCTAAATATACAGGCTTTGTGTGTTAAACGTGTTTGCGATGACATAAATGAAATACCAAGGGATTGAAACAAAGGCAGAGCAGAGGGTCACAAGCAACACAAGATCATAAAAATGAAGATACAAAAAACAAAACGACGCACATTTTTTACATCTTTATTTGTTGAGATTACAGAATTGAATTATTGCTCATCATTTACTATTATCACTAGCAATATTTAAACATAGGGTTTCTGTAACAACTTAAACAGGTTTTTGAGAATCTGCCATTTTGCCCTTAGTAATTCAAACAAATACAGAAGTTTTTTGATCTTCACTATCCTTCCTATATTTGAACAGTTGTCTTATTTGTATAGTTTATATACATGTACAATGCTGGTGTATCCCATGCCCCTCCGCACAAAGTTGGAAAGATCCTGAGGCAGCTGTTAACGATGCGACCATTACCTACAAACATTTATGTACCACACTGAGAACGAAAAGAGCTCTGAGAAAATATTTAAAAAATCCTTCCAAAATAGGGCCACACAATATGTTTCAAAATGATCATTAGAACAAGATTAGATTATAAGATCCACATTGAAAGAAAAGGAATATTGCAGATATCACATTGTTTTACTTACAGAGCCTCTCTTGTCTCCATGGAGCTTTAACTTCTTTGACTGGAATGTTCCACAGTACGGCATTAACTTTATCTAGCTGCATGGAGGCAAGCAGGTTTTTTCAAATTACAAGTCAGATCTGAAAAGAAGTGACCCTGCTCACAGTAAGAACACATGCTATTCCATGGTATTTCTTAATTTAAAAAAACAAAAACACTTGTGCTTGAATGTATAATTTAATGCCATAATGTGGAATTATTCAGGCAGTGCAATAACAACTTTATGGAGCCAAGAATGTGATAAAACCTTTAGCAGAAAGTTACATAATACACCTTTAAAATGAAAATGCATTAATTCAAGATGTCATGTTATTGTCTTCAACTGTAACAGGCTCTATGCACAGCAGCCCTCTAACGAGATCACTGTGTCGCAAAACAGTCATTTTTATTAAAATCGTAAAACATAAAATAAACAACCTATTAAAATTCAAATTAATTAAAAATAAAGACTCCCCAATTATTTTCTATATGTAGAATACTTCACTTTGTGGTGTTGTTTAAATATTTATTATGACTCAAAATTAGCAATAGCATTGAGAAGCAAAAATCCCTTTCTAAACACGGAAGTGTCCTCTAGTGAAGTATTTGTTTTATTTGTGTAGTTTTTAACATGTTCTTAGTGACATGCACCCGCAGCTCTCTGTTCACTGCCCGATCTTTTAGTGTCACTTGGCAAAAACCCCAGAGAGATAAAACTGGACAAGAATCAGTGACGATTACAGTGAGGTTCCTGTGCGCTGTTGTGCATGGAGCCTATTAGCCCAGTTTTGATTGTGTTTTTTGTCTTTTGACACACTTGGCTAGTAACTAACACTCTATTTTTACATTAATTGAACTAACCAGTATTCTCTAAACAATTGCAAAACTGTTCTCACAATATTGAACAGTTAATTTAAAGTTTTTGAAATATCACCTTTATCCACATACTGTGCAGCCCTAATACAAAAACTACATTTTTCTGGGTGTATCATGTTTTACACTGATACTACCAATTAAAATAATTTACAACAATTTACACATTATTTTGACATGAAACCCAATTCTTGCCCCAAAAGCCAAATTTCAAATTGTGTGGCCAGTGAAGTGGTAATTTTAACACAACACTGGCCTGGAATTATTACTTGAACACACTGTGGTGATCTGGCTGTTTTTTTTTTTTTATTTTAGCAGAGCTGTGAAATAATTTCTTTCACTGTAATCTGTAATCTGTCTCTCAAGAGATCATTATTAAAACATTCATTCTTATAAAAGAGAACTGAATCTTAAGACAAATAGCAGGAGGGTTACATACTACTTTGAAACAGCACATACACAGCTGGGACGGTGAAGTGATGCTGCAGTGAAAGTTCAAGCCTTTATTTTGGAGTTTGAGTTCATGCATAATGTGTTAAATTGTTTTTTCTAGCTTCACTATTTTGTGGCAGAATACTAAAACCCTGTATGAACCATGGCTGCACAACACATACACTAGATTACAGTTATGATGTAATATGGAATAAAATGTATTTCAATAATATTACAATCGGCACTCAGACTTGAAAGATTAATGTAGTAGTTTTAGAAACGATTAGACCTGGTTTAGTCCTTATTGGATTTGAGCTGACAAATGTAGTAAGGATACAGAGTTTGGAAGGATACAGAGTTCGGATGGGAAAAAAAGTGACAAAATTTGCTATTTTTGTTTTTCAAATCTGGATTCAGTTCACAGTCACTTTCTAAACATATTCAAGCACATTAATAGAGAATCTCAAACATTTGGCAAGTTTTTATTTTCTCCATAAGAACATTATACATTTGACTCTGTGACTATGTTGGATCCTAATTTGAACTCATTGTATTTGGATAATAAGAAATGGAGGGAAAAGCAGCCGGGATAAAACTCTGGCGACCTACTCTACCAAATATCTCTGTTAACCCTGTATAAATGGGTCACCTTGGGTCAAAATTTTACATAATATCATTAATGCAATCCACACAGTAGTCCCACACTCGCACATATTTGGGTCTTATATTCTGCGACCCTGGCTTAGGATAAATGTAATGCATGATACCAATTTGAAAAGTGATTTCTGGGTTAAATAAAGCAGCAGTTTGTTGTGCAGAGGTTTCTGCAGCAATTTGATTAAAAACCTTTAGGAAAAAAAAGCAAGTATTGTCATGAACCACAGTCACAGTCAACCATGCAAGGAGCTAGTATATTCTACCCCCTTTAAATTTTATCTTTTGAGTACCAGACACTTGTGTGTGTGATGGACAGTTATCGCACCACATATTGAAAACGTCTTGAGTACCATTATGGCAGCAAAGTTTGTGTGCATTTGGTTTGTCTAAATATTTTGTCACAGTATTCTTAGTGAGCAACTTTTTTTTTTTTTTTACACAGATAGATTTAAAACGCAAGTATTTTTTCGGTTAAAAGTCAGGACACAAGATGATGTAAGAAAAGAAAAAAGTTTAGAAAAACATGTTAACATACAAATAAATGTTAACCCCTGTTAAGTTGAGCTCCTGTGTGTAACACTTATGGTAGAAAGTAAGCATTACTTAATTGCTTCGCGATGTGCGATAAAACTGTAGACCGCATGGCTCCAAGTGGTTTAATGCGCTGTAATCATGGCTATAAACTGATGTCTCAAGTGTGAATATAAAAAGCCTCTTCTATGGCTGTAAATGTCAAAATATTAGTATTATATTATTAGTTATTTCAGTATTTTAAATGAAGCTAGTCCCTACGCTCTACTCCCAGCAGTTGAGCATTTGTTTATCTGTTGCTATGGTGGTGTCATGGTGACGGCCGCAGAGCAGTGATCTAGAAGGTGATTTGGCTATTGCTGGACTACTTGTACATTACGCACCGCAGTTAGCCATTGGAATTCTCACTGACCATGGTATAAATAGTAAAAGCTGTCATAGTTTTAGTACTAATGTGAAATACTGGTAACACTATATGATAACTACAGCCTAATTAGCCTTATTTAAACACAGACTTAATTCATAATGAGTACATTGTTTATTAAGAATGATTCAGGCATAGTACCTACTTAAGGTGTTAGGAGTCTATTTTTTCCATTTTTTTGTATTACATACATACTGTGTGTAGTTACTAATCCTGAATCATTCTAAATTAACTGTTTGTTCATTACAAATTATCTTTGTTCTGCTTAATTAGGCTATTAAAAGTATTAAAAGTATGGTTGTTAGAAAGTGTTACCAAAACACTTTGCATGGCTTGAACATTGGTGTAGACGAACCAAGATGAGATCATTTAACCTGTTTTGAGTTTAGTTGAAAAATTACAGGCTGGTCTATGACAAATTAAACATTTTACAAGTTAAAAAAAAAAGTTTAAAACATGAATCTCAAAGAACGAAATAGGAGTACTGATATAACTGGACCCTGAGATCCTGGCTAGTCCCTCCCACTACATTTAGCCCTGCCCTTGTAAAGTTACACAAAAAAAAAACAAAAAAAAACGAAACAACAAAAAAACATGAGTAGAAAAGATAACAGGAAAAACATGTCTGACACTAAATCTTCATAGTTTATCTTCATTCACACTAAATTTTAATCATTGGATCTATATAGTTTATATATTTAGCATCATTAATGTTATTTTAATAGTTAATAAAAAATCTGGCAATGAGACGTGAGAATGGAGGCAATACAAACAACTTGACGAACAGATGGGACTCTTTTGGGGTTGGCAAAAAGAAATTTGAAGTTGGACACAGACAAAGTGAAAGGTAGGTGAATGGTAGGAGCAGCTTCAGAAAGTTACAGTTATAAGAAGAAGTGTGATCAAAGTTTGAATAAATTATAGATTCTGCCCCAAAAGGTCATGGAGAGGTCACAGTCCCCCTCCCCTCCCTATCCCGCCTGTGTAAAAGCAGATGTGTTTGACTTCGTTCTTCCAGTGGTCTTTAGTCTCCTCTCTCCTCCTCCTCGGTTATATGAGTCTGTGTGGTTTATTGAATGGTGCGATTCCCCCCATCCAACTGTGTTTAATACCTGAAAGACAAAAACAATAAACAAGGGGTATCCATAGAAAGCATCCTTTTACCAACTGACTGACCCACTGATCAACAAGGGCTGCTGAGAATTATATGGATATTATACTAGTAGGCATTAGTAGTAGCTGATTATTTCTATAGTTGATTAGTCACATTGATCCACTTAGCTGTCGCAGCCAAATATATCAACGATACACTCAAGTACAATTACATTCTTAACTCACATATCACCAATAGATGCTACCTACATTACTGCTGTCTGATAGTGTGCTAGTTCTGGCCTGACAGAAGACCAGCGAGCACAAAAATCAAATCAACTTAAGGATGGTAGCTTTAAAGGATTAAACATTTTAGGGAAAGCGGTTTAGAGAGTGATCTAAAATACTACAAATACTACTACTTTATACTTTAACTTAAGCACAAATTTAGCAGCAGTACTTGAGCTTGTAAATGACGGTAAAAGTAAAAGTTACATGACAAAAAAGCAAATTTCCAGTACTCCTTTCACCACTGTGCATTTCATTATTGGGGAATTGCAGTAGTGTTATTCTTACCTGTAGTAGTTTGGCTTGAATGGCCCATTCTTGTTCAGGCCCAGATACTTGGCCTGTTCATCACTGAGCTCTGTCAGATGTGCGTCAAAAGTGGGGAGGTGGAGGCTGGCCACATACTCGTCTGCAAAAGAGAGACATGGTTTAGTATTCAGGAAGCAGCTGAAGATAATAAATCATTAAAAGGAATGGAGCAGAGTCACCGAGCATTGCACCAACGCCTCTCAATATTTATATAATTCAGGCTGTATTCCTGCTGTTTTTCTTTAATCAATATGTTTCTTCTACACATTTTTATTTCTATGGCTAAAAGCTTTTATAAGAAGTACATTCTGGTAACAATGAAAGCAACTATAGTTTATATTCCTAGAACTAGACCCTATTTTCAATATCAATATTAACTTTGCTGCCCAGCTTTGGGAAAAAATAAATCCAATTTGCAAATGTATCTTTTCAAATCAGGATTCAGTTCACAGTGCACAGTTTAAACACAACCACAAATATGAAGTGGCATAGTAGTATAAAAATCCCATGTTTTAGGCACTTTACATCAAGTAACCACTCGCCCATTCAAACACCAATTTATACAACAGTGTACAGAGACACTGGGGGCAAGGTGGTTTAAGGTTCTTGCCCAAAGACACAATGACAGTATTCATTTGTGGGAGCTGGAATCACACAACGACCTGTGGGTCAGATTCACAGTGTCGATAGTGGCCCTGACAACCTTCGGGAAACACACCCTTTACCAATTGAGCGACTGTTGCCCCAGCTTGTGTTCTATAAAATGTGCATTTGTTATGTAAATAATCAACAACTTTGCTTTTGGAAATTACAAAAATACAATTGTGATTTTGATTCAATTTTGATTAACTGCCCAGCCCCAATTAGCCTAGATTAATAGACAGATCTGTACATAATGTCATCCATCCACAGTATTATTATTGTGAATCATCACCTGTACAATACACGTAGAAACCTTGTTGGATTCATCCAAAAACAATTTATATTTATTTATATATATATATATATATATATATATATATATATATATATATATATATATATATATATATATATATATATTCCTCTCATTGCATTTTATTAGCAAATTAAGGGCATTCTGTTTCTCCATGTCTTTTACACAATAAGCATCTACAGCCTCCACTGACAGACTGACCTATATTCGTGTTCTCTTCATCGCTTTCTAGTGTGCTCTCGTCGACTGCATAGGAACAGCACAAACACAAGTGACAGGAAATATGGCAGGACCACATGCACTGTTACTTCACACAGACACACAGAAACAATTCAAGTGTGTAAATCTCTTCCTCAGCCTTTCAAATCCATATCAGATGAGTCGGTGTGGTCTAGATAAATACAGTAAATGCACTTGGCCCCCAGGCATTCAGATGGAGCCAAAACAGCGTTACAATTGCTTCCTGTACAGTTCCTCACCAGTGGAGGATCAAACAGGCACCAGATTGAGTAATTCATCTCAACTAGTGTCACATGCTCCGCTTTTCATTTCAGTTTTGTTTTCATTCATGGGCTGAAAATCTCTTTGTTGTAGTCAAAGTATCAAATAAATCAACTCAAATTATTAAAGGTACTATATTATGCAAAATTGACTCGTGAGCTGTCAGAATGTTGTTTCCTCATCAAAACATACCTGGAGTTGTGCTTTGTTCTGCTCACACATACTTGGAGATGTAGAATAAATAATAGGGTCAAGGGTTATTCAAAGCTCAAAATGCTCTGTTCCACCTCGTGATGAAGTGTTTTTCATTTTGTTTCATTTTAGTTTTCATGGAGTTTAAAACCACAATTGAGCACTTACACCACCAGTTATCTTTCTGATGGGGAAACAACATAATCAGAAATATAGTGTGGGCCCTTTATGTTAACAATTATGGATTTTTAATTTTTTGTTTAACCAGGAAAATCCTACTGTAATTTACAATCTATTTTCTCTGTTAATAAATAATGGTTAGGCCAGTCCTCTACAGTTTTACACATTTTCTTTTTCCCCATGTCCCCATTTGAGCACAATGTGTCTTGCCCCAGTACAGATATATTGTATATGAATTGTTTTATTGTTTGATAATCAGGAAGTTTGTGTTAGAATGCTACATGGAGTTAGTTTTACTGTCACAGAAAAACTCTGGTCTCTCAGAGTTGCGTTCTGCGTCCTGATTGGTTAATGGACATGCCGTGTCTCCTGTACAGTACAGAATGTGTTCAGCCAAATTTACATAAATAGCAGTGTGACTCTGAACACAAGAATGTGTTGGACGCCTCTAGTTGGACACTTTTGCATTTGAGGACAAACACCTCTGAAGTGCGTCATGGACGCTCTGGACGCACGTCATCTTGATGCATGTCCAGAGCGTCCGTTGTGGTCTGCGAGTGTCTTCGGATGTTTTGGTTTCCTTGTGTCTTTGTGAACGCTGCATACCAGGTTGAGAGAGTGACTTTAAGGTATTTATTACATAAACCCCACCAACAGAGGCGATCAGTTCTGTGGCGGCGTGTCTGTGACAAGTCTTAAAGACTAGCTGGTGCGCCCAGCATAATTAAGTCACTGCTAGTTTGTGGCTGATGTCTTTCTACTTGCTCTGGATAATGATGTCGTTTTGTCACTGGAGAATAGTCTCTGATTGATTGATGCTGCGCATCAAAAGCCAAAAGGTTCAGCTTTTTCAGCTTTTGGATGCACAAACAGAGCATCTGACGCCTGAATGCTCAACGCCACATTTGCACCTCTCTGACGCTTGAAAATGCACCACAGAAACGCAGTGTGGCCAAGACGCGTGTCCACGAGAGCCTTTACATGTGAACTCCACATAAAGAAGGAAGAAAATAACATAAGGACGACAGCAGCAATACGTTTTAACAAGGATACATAAAGGGTTGTAACTGTTGAGTGGATGAAGTCTGCTTTAGCTTTGTGGATCAGTGATTGCAGAAAAAAGAACATTATGCGACATTACAGCGGAGTGGCGCCAGGATGAAGAGGCGCAGTGAGAGCAACGGTGAAATACAGAGTCACTATTAACCATTTCTTATGTGTTCACCCTCGTCGGTTGATCATTAGGGCCCAAGCCTGGGACGACATCCTGGCGAGGGACTCATTAACCGCGTCTGGAGCCCGGAAAATGGCAAAAATCGCAATTCTTGGAATATTTCAAAAAAAGATTACTCTTTCACACATTTTTTGTTAGAAAAACGCTGATACAGCGTTTATGCACATTTCAGACCTGAATGCAATGATATGCAAATCTAGGTGTTTTTTCACAAAATGGCTCTCTAGCGTCCTCTTCAAATTTCCTTTTCAAAAATTCATAGAAGACAATTGCCGCTGGTCTTGGACTTGTGGAAAAAATTCACATCGGCCTCACTTGTGATGGGGCACAATGTGAGAAAGACACATGACTGTACCTTTTATAGTTGAGGAGATTATTATACTTACCGCTTTGAGACCATTTTTGACCCCCTGAACGTTAACGAAAAGTCAATTTTATTGTACTGAAAATTCAAGTTTGGCAAAAAAATCAATCAAAATACAT
This sequence comes from Periophthalmus magnuspinnatus, assembly GCF_009829125.3. Taxonomy (NCBI): domain Eukaryota; kingdom Metazoa; phylum Chordata; class Actinopteri; order Gobiiformes; family Gobiidae; genus Periophthalmus; species Periophthalmus magnuspinnatus. The sequence goes on along the minus strand of NC_047148.1, from coordinate 3,426,473 downwards.
TACGGCAATGAGAGAACATTTTTTATCATTGTAAAATTGCTCCAAATGAGCTAGACCCATGTGGGATTATAGGCTACTCTGTTTGATTTTTTAAGTCATAAAATATGGGTGTGGCCATCCTGCAAAGATAATTTAAAAAAGTTTTAAAGTTTAAAGTTTTAAATGGCACGTCAACATGCAGTGTCCAATTTCCCAGCATTAATATACATTTTGTTAAAACTGTTGATCTGAACAAAAATCATATGCAATTTACATATGTCAAATATTACATTGCTCCACAGCGCCCCCTTGAATATTTGAATGGTACTCAAAAAAATTACTTTGTCACAAACAATTGAAATTTGGCATGGACATTCCTATTGCCATACCAAACAAAAAAAGCCAATGAGAATCTACTTGTATTTGCAAAGGTGTTGCCATGGCAACGTCTGACATTTCTTATTGAAATACATCGGTTTTGGTTCACTGGGATGAAAGAATTTAGATTGTCATAGAACACTGAAATTTTGTACACGTATTCCACTCATCATACAGAACAAAAAAGCCAATGAAGACATGCCTCTATTTCCAACCGTGCAAGCGTGACAATGTCAAAAATGCTCTCATTGGAATGAATTGAGTAGTATTACTGAGATGCTGATTTTGGGGGGAGGGGCTATGTAAGGGAGAACGAAAGGCTTGCAGTTTTAATTAGACCCGAGCCTGGGACAATGTCCCGGCGAGGTTTCAATTATTCCCTTTAAGGACTGAGCACATTATAGACTGAGCACATTATAGACCAGTATAGCTCGCCTAGACTTTTATTCTTTTTTAGCCATGAAAATCATGTTAAAGGAAGTATCAGAATGTACTGCATTTTTTCCACAACTTCCTCTATTTTACATATCCATCCGTATTTTTCCTTTGACGCATCTAATACCTGACTGGGAAATTCCCTGCGGCACCTGCGCTCTAGTTCGTCATCTTTGAGGGACAATGTAAGCAGAATACCGTAATGACAGTAAAATATTTAAAGAGCCCCATGCCTCTGTTTTGAGATGCCATTTGAATTTACATGAGAGCACAATTGGTTGCAGAGTTAAGGCATCTGACACTATAGGGTTAAAGGAAGGCAAAATTACCAGAAGCGAGCCCATATATATATATATATATATATATATATATATATATATATATATATATATATATATATATACACATACATACACACACAGAGATATATAGATATATATATATATAAATGGGTTACATGTGTTAGAAGCAGTTTGCAACAAGGCCTGAGCTAGACTTGGTCAGGAGTACATCAGTTTGAGGATGTTTTTGGTTATTTGGGGCAACAGTGGCTCAGTGGTGTTGGTCCCCCAACCCGAAGGTCGGAGGATCGAGTCCCGCTCAAGTTCTGTCGTTGTGTCCTTAGGCAAGACACTTCACCCACATTGCCTAGTATGAAAGTGGTGTGTGCTCGAATGATAGGTGGTGGTCGGAGGGGCCGATGGCGCAGATTGGCAGCCTCGCTTCCGTCAGTCTGCCCCAGGGCAGCAGTGGCTACAATAGTAGTTTACCATCACCAAGTGTGGAAATGAATGAATAATGACTATAGTGTAGCGCTTTGAGAGGCTTTGACAAGCCTGTAAAGCGCATTACAAGTGTAAGGCATTATTATTATTTGGGTATAGTCTAGTGCAATGTAGGTCTGTCACAAAAATTAATATATCGACTCTTAACAACTAAATACAAAACACATCAAAATTAATTGCAATTATAATTTTTTTTATAAATGGAAGGCAAAATGTTGTCCAATTTATATGATTCAGTTCAGTATTGACAATGTTCAAAACAGTATCTAGTCTATCTCAGCTAAGTAGATACCACCCATCTTACCCATCTTCTTGGGCAGCAGGTACACGTCCTGTTTGTAGCGACCCTCGGGGGCATTGTAGAGTTCTATCAGAGCCAGCGCCTTCACAGATACAAAGACAGACCAAAACAGCAACAATTTCAATTTTAGTTTTTTAGAAAGCAGCATTTTCTTTCAGTTGTACTTAAAAGCATTTGTACCTGAGTAGTGGCAGTGATGGACAGCACAAATGTTGGCACAGTGGAACAGCTGAGGTTCAACAGTCGACCCTGAAAAATGAAACACAGTACATTATGAGTAAATATTGAAAATGAAAATGTGTTAATGACAATTGCAAATCCATTAAAATGCCCTGTACACTCTACGTTTTTACAATTTTCAAACCATCAGGAAGACCTTGTTCATTTTAATCCGTTTGTGGCGGTACAAACTTTGAACTTTTTTTTTAAGGCTGTTGATAACATATCATTTCTTGACTGCAATGAGTTATAGTATAGCCCATTAAGAGTGCACCAGCCACTTTTCTGGGTTTGCAATAATTAAAGTACTTTATAATTAGATGTAGATAGAACACGGTGGTCTGATATTTTTAAACCCAAAAGCAATATACTGTCCGGGGGCAAAACAGGTTCTATTCTACATTAAAATAAAATTGGGTACATGGCATTTAATGTTTGTCAAGTTACTTTGCCTGCATAGTAGTTATGGTTTATGAATGCTACACTGTTTTTTCAAGTTCCTTAATTACCGTATATCATTTGATTATTAAAAAAAAAAAACATTATTGGAGCATTGTACAGTATAGAAACCCTCTTGTCCTATTAACATGTAAAGCAAAAGACCGTACAAAAAGATACTAACTCTATACTAAAAAAGATTCAAATTTCTATTCAAGTATAGTCTGTGATAATCTGAAGCAGAAGTCTTGAATTTGGTCTGTTAGACTGCTCTCGTTCTGTCACCCCCTCTTCATAGTTTAAACGTAAACTGGTCATAACAATCATGTCTTTCATTACTTTTATGCTAAGGTTGAGGTATATGTTATTGTCCATGTGGGGAAATCTGCATTTGACCCACCCTTCAATGTCTGCCACTCATAGTGTTGGGCTCCAGCCAAATGAAGCTCATTGAGGCTATCAGTTATAGGGGTGAATTTGGAGCAGAGTTCCATATTTGGAATTCTGACCATGAATGTTATAGCAACCAAAGAGCCAATCTGGAGTGAGGCTGTTGAAGATAACACCCCTTCCTGCTTGCACCGCTGGTTGGGCAGGGAACGGGCAATAAGTAATGCCGTCAATCAAACCTGTTGCTAACGCTCATGGGAGCGGCATCGGTGAAAGAGGGCAGCCCACTGGTCAGAGTATGGGCTCACCGGAAGTGTTCATGCAACCAATGCTCTATTTGGAACATGCCGGCTAGCAGGTTAGCTATGTCCATTTGTATCGCCTATGGGTTAGACCTGTTGGTGGCAGGTGGCACCTAGGCCTGAGCAAGGCTTAGTAAGGAGTACTTTAGCTGGACGATTTTAGCTATTGTGCATGTTTTTGATTATATGATAATAGTGTAATGCAATATAGGTCTGTCATGATAATTGATATATCGACTTACCGTTCAATAAATCATAGATGGAACAATAATTTTTGAGGGTCAACATTTAGTACTTTCCTTTGTACTGGGGGGAATCTTGATATTTTTTGCACTACAATAAGGCTTAAGTTGTGAAGAATAAATTACTTGCATGACTCATTTTAGACGCAAACTACTAAAGCATTTCATTCTGTTGTCATTTCATTCACCTCTGCCAGCAGGACTATCCTCTTGCCATCGGGCCAGATCACATGGTCCACCTGTGAGCGCACTCTCTCCCAGGTCAGCTCTGGGGTCCGGAGGCTGGCCTGTGGGGACAACAGAATTCCACACATCAACACATGTCATTTAACCAATCATTTTGAGAAGACATCGTAAACAAAATATCTTTAAACTATTAAAATCAAATAGTACTTGCTGTATTGTCTTTGGTTTTATATTGTGTGATATTTACAATTTTACACTTAAATCCTACAAGACTTCAATTCAATTCAATTCAATTCATTTATTTTTGTAACGCCCAAAATCACAACAACAGTTGTCTCGAAGGGCGTTCATGTTTTGGTTGATGGGGGAAACCGGAGTACCCGGAGGAAACCCATCCAGACACGGGGAGAAACATGAAAAACTCCACACAGAAAGGCCTGGTGACCCGGGGATCGAACCAACCTTCTTGCTGTGAGACATGAGTGATGGCACTCAGTCACCGTGCCGCCAAGACACAAAAAACAAAACAACAGGAAGAATCAGACACAACAAGAAAAATCAGACACAACAGGAAAAATCAGACTTACATCCTACATACCTACCTACCTACCTACCTTGCCTTATTTGCTGAAACCTAGGACAATTAGTCTATCAGTTTTGAAACTAGATGGTAAATGGCAGTGGTGGCAAGAAGTACTCAATTCTGTTACTTAAGTAAAAGTAAAGGAGCAAAAAAAAAACAAAAAACAAAAAAAAACTAAGTAAAAGTATCATATGATATGAAAAAGATCTACTTAAATAAAAGTATTTAAGTACTGGTTTGAAAATGTACTTGTACTAATGTACTAAGAGTAAAAAGTCAAAGCATTTCACACAGATTTCGGGGTCTTACAAGAATTTTGCTGAATTGTGTTCCACAGAAACAACTGAATTGATGTTTTTTTGTTTTTTCTCAAATTATGAACGTGTTAAAAATAAACCCCTCGATGTCACAATCCCTGTCTGTCCTGCCTTATTGGATGTCCTTTCCCGTCCCTCACGTGTCTGAGCCTGGAACTGGGCGGAGATCTTGGCTCCTCCCTTGCTTGGTTCAGTTCATGTTTTTTCCTGCTTTTTACCTTGCTTACCGGATACTTTTTGCTCCTCCCTTGGACCACGGCAAACCCCTCGCTTTCGCTTCACCGTCTGATCTACCGTCATTTGCCTTTTTACACTTTTGTAAATAAACACTCTTAAAACTTCCCCGAGTTCGGTCTTTTTGGTCTCTCATGCCTAACGTTACGACAGAACGATCTGGCCCATATGGACCAATCAGACTCAGGGCCGGATCAAAAGCTTCGCCAGGCATTTACGCATCACAGAGTGATAATTGGATAACACGAACAAACAATCCAGACCCTGCTCGAAGATAACCACACCACGCAACTCGCACTCCCTCCCTCGGCTCCCGCCGCCTCTGCTGCCACCACCGGGACCATGGTGCTGCCCGGTCCTCTGGAGTCGAGGGGCACAGATCCAGACCCATATTCGGGTCAGCCTAACCTCTGTCGGGGCTTTCTCTTCCAATGCTTGTCCATGTTCCAATAACGTCCAGCCCGTTTTACATCTGACGTGGCCAAGACACGTTATATTTGTGGATTGCTGAGGGGGAGGGCACTTCTCGAGCACTTCGTTAGACCAGATAACCTTTGATAATTTCTTGAGCGAGTTTAAACTTGTCTTTGATCTCCCGCATTATCAGGCTGACGCCACTCCCGCCTGTTAAGTCTTGCTCAGGGATCCAAGTCTGTGGCAGATTATACAATCGAGTTCTGGACATGGGCTGCGGAGGTGGACTGGACGAACAGTGCATTAAAGGATATCTTTTTAAAGGGACTCAATGATCGATTGAAAGATGAACTGGTTTCTCGCGATGAACCCTCCCTGACCTGAGATCTTTGATTTTGCTAGCCAACTGAATTGACACCCGCTTGCAGACGTGCCAGAGAGAGAGAGACGGCATTCGCCGGTTCGGACCGAGATGCGCTTCTCTTCACCACCCCCCGAGGAGCCTATCCAGCTGGGTCGAGCACGCTTGTCTGCCGGGGAACGTCTGTGACGCCGCCAGGCGGGGGAATGCTTATATTGTGACAAACAGGGACACTTTCTTGCCACCTGCCCGGTTCGGCCAAAAGGGGGCGCCCACCAGTAGCACTGGGAGTACTGTTGGATACCAGAGAAAAACAATAACCACTTGAACAACCCCTTACAGCTCTTGCTCTTAATGGGCTGATTTTAGCCAGAGTTACGCACATCACGGAACCCATCACTCTTGTTTTGTCTGGCAATCACCACGAGACCCGACGTTTTCCCATCATCTCCAGCCCTTCGTCTCCGCTTGTCTTGGGCTACCTGTGGCTAGGTCCGGGGAAAGGTCTCGGAGTGGAGTTCCTAGTGTCACGCCCACTGCTTACAATCAGCCCTGTCTCCCGCAGGGGGCGCCAACTCTATTCTTAATCCTTCATCAGACACACCGGATGTCTTCTCTATACTGGAGGAATACCACGATCTCAAGGATGTTTTTAGCAAAAGTTGGGCGCTCTTGCTTCCTCCCCACTGCCCTTATGATTGTGCCATAGACCTCTTGCCTGGTGCTCCCTTGCCTTCCAGCTGCCTTTATAACCTTTCCAAGCTAAAACGAGAAACTATGGAGCAGTACATCCGAGATACCCTGGCTGCAGGCATTGTCCGTCCGTCCTCTCCTGTGGGCGCAGGTTTTTTCTTTGTGGCGAAAAGGATAAAACTCTACGTCTATGCATTGACTACAAGGGCCTCAACAACATCACCGTTAAAAATGAATACCCTCTTCCTCTCATTGACTCCGCCTTTACACCACTCCACGGAGCCACCATTTTTTACAAAACTTGACCTGCAGAACGCATACCACTTGGTGCACATAAGGGAGGGGACGAGTGGAAGACTGCCTTCAAGACACTATTGGGACACATCGAGTATCTGGTCATGCCTTTTGGACTAACCAATGCCCAAGCAGTCTTCCAGGCCCTTATCAATGACGTCCTTTGAGATTTCCTGAACCGTTTTGTCTTTGTGTATCTTCACGACATCCTGATCTTTTCGCAGTCCCTGCAGGAACACCAGTAACATGTACGCCAGGTCCTCCAATGTCTTCTCGAGAATAAGCTCTACATCAAGGCCGAAAAGTGCGAGTCCCGCGCAGACGAGGTCAGTTTCTTTGGATTCATCGTGGAGCGTGGACAGGTGAGAGCTGACCCTGAGAAATTAAAAGCCGTGACTGATTGGCCGATACCCAATAACCGAAAACAACTCCAGAGGTTTATTAGTTTTCCAACTTTTATAGACGGTTCATCCAGGACTTTAGCCGTGTAGTTTCACATCTCACCAGACTCACTTCTCCTTCCAGACAGTTCTCTTGGACCCCCGAAGCCCAGTCCGTCTTCGACAAATTGAAGGGCCTCTTCACCTCCGCTCCGATCCTACATCAGCCTGACCCCTGGGAGGCTCAACGCAATGACCCCAATCCAGCTAATGGCCCACCTGGTACTCTTTTCGCTCCAGATGCTGGACGTTCCGAGGCACTGGAATGGATCCATAGCTCTCGGTTTGCCTGTCATCCAGGAGCTAATTGCACACTCTTGCTGTTGAAACGCCATTTCTGGTGACCTACCGTCGACAGTGACACCAGGGCTTACATCTCCGCGTGCCACGTGTGTGCCAGGGGTAAGGCCTCCCATTTGCCATCGTCCGGCCTGATGCATCCGCTTCCGGTCCCGAAGCGGCCTTGGTCTCATGTTGCGGTGGACTTCGTCATGGGCCTCCCGCTGTCTCAATGCAACATGGTCATCCTCACCATCGTCGACCGTTTCTCCAAGGCAGCCCATTTCATCACCCTGTCAAAGCGTCCGACCGCCAAGGAAACAGATGACCAGATTATTAATCACATATTCCAGCTGCATGAAATTCCCTTGGATATTGTCCCGGACCGTGGCACCCAGTTTACCTCCCAGGTGTGGGAGGTGTGCTTTCTCTGAGGATTTGGGCACATCTGTCAGCCTCACGTCCGGTTTCCATCCCCAGTTCAACGGACAGACTGGGTGGGCAAACCAGACTTGGAGATGGCGTTGCGATGTGTGGTATCTTCAAATCCTTCTGCCTGGAGCACATTCTTACCCTGGATCGAATACGCACACAATTCCCTATTGAGTCCGGCCATGGGTATATCCCCATTCCAAGCCTCCCTTGGCTACCAGCCCCCACTCTTTCCGTCGGAGGAAAAAGACCTGGCGGGACCGTCCATACCTCACCACCTTCAACACTGTCGCAGAGTCTGGGGCAAGACCAGAGCTGCACTACTCCAATCGGGGGCTCGTACTAAAACAGCTGCAGACCGGCACTGTACTCCAGATATCAACCTGGTCAATTGGTTTGGCTGTCGTCCAAGACCATCCCGCTCAAGACCAACTCCCGGAAACTATCCCACCGCTTCCTGAGGCCATTCAAAATCACCAAGATCATTAATCCAGCCGCTGTACAGCTGCAGCTTCCTCCGTCTCTCCACATCCACCCTACTTTACATGTGTCCCAAATCAAGCCCATCCGGACCAGTGACCTTTGCCCTCCTGCCGATCCCCCTCCTCCCACCCGGGTCGTGGATGGTCACCCGGCTTTTACCATTCGGTGGCTCATCCATGTCAGGGGACCTCAATACCTGGTGGACTGGGAGGGGTATGGTCCTGAAAAGTGTTCTTGGGTGGCTAGGGCACGTATTCTTGACCCTGAATTGGTCAGAGACTTTCAACGTGCCCATCCGGATAAGCCTGGGGGCTCCTCACCAGATCCGGCTCCTTGGACCAGCTCAGCTCTCCCGTCCTAGACCCTGCTTCCCTGTACTGGTACTGTTCTCCCCGTCTCTGACTCAGCTACTCACGTTTCTCTCTTGGACCACGGCAAACCCCTCGCTCCCGCTTCACCGTCTGATCTACCATCATTTGTCTTTTTGCATTTTTGTAAATAAACACTGTTAAAAGTTCTGTCTTTTTGGTCCCTCGTGCCTAACGTTACGACACCCGGCCTTTTCAGTAGGTCTCAAACAATAATAAAAAATGCTTTCCACTTTTCAGTCCTGTTCAAAAATGTAATGGAGTAGAAATAACAGATACCTGCCCTCAAATGTAGTGAAGTAAAAGTAAAATGTTTCCACTTTAAAATGTATTTAAGTAAAATTTGTAATCATGGTACTTTCCTACTTTTACTTCATTATGTTCCACCACTGGTTCTGTAGCAATGGCATGACAATAATGGCAACATTAAAAATAAGCTCAAAAGTTGAAAATTACATTACGTTGTACTAGTTATATACTGTCAAATAATGTTACAGCCATAGTCATACATGTATACGTCGGTGCAGGACACTATTACTATTAATCTCTATTTCAAAATCAGTATTCAATGTGATGCCTTTTTCCCATCTGGAAATACCTGGATGTACATTTTGAACAACAGTCATTTTTATTCTCTGACTGAAAATTGCAGCCATATAAGATGATAACTTAGGTTAGGTTTTAATAACTATAAATCTACTGTTGACTGGCTCATATAATATAAATCAGTCACATTCATGCCAGTTACCATGACAACAGCAGAATCTCAGAGAAGACAAAGGGGAAAAGTAGTTCATTTTCACCTTTCATTGAATCTACCTTTTTAATTAAAAGTGTAACTAATTTGCCACAGTAATTTCCAGAGTTTATATTGTGTCCATCCATACAGACAGTAATGGCACCAACTTTCATTTTTGGATTCACTTATTGCTATAATCTGAAAAGGTGGATAGTGCACCTTTTAAGGAGGAAAGTACACTTGTCTCTGTGCAGATGCTTTGTCTAAAATGTTTCACAGTATATTGTATCCATCTTACATTTATTCAGTTACAGTTACAAGCTCAAAAAACATAATAGATACGCTTATTGATAACGAATTGCTTGCGAATTCCAGGCAAAGTAATAACATCTCTACGGAGACAAGTAGGTGACATACTTTCCAGAAACGTTACATAATGCACCTTTAAGCAAACCTTACTCAAATATACAAAAAAGTAAAAGAATACAGTTGCTATGGCAATGCATGTTTGTTTGTAGGGGAAGGAATAGCAAATTTATTGGTAAAAGCACCAATATAATCAAATGTATTAATTTAGAGTAACCGCCTTGACAGAAAATGACACAGTGGAAATGGCTGAAAGAGGATGTAATCTGGACAGGAAAAAACAAATCCCATATTAACTGACCACATCAATCTCAGTGTTGGAGTGTCCCATGTTACAGACGATGCAACCATTTTTCATTCGGTCCAAGTTCTCCCTCACCACCACATTCTTATTTCCTGAAAGAAGCACAAAATGGTTATTACAATGGCCAAAACCTATATTTAAAAGGCCCATATTACACTATTTTCTGATGTTACTGATGTTGTGTTGTTTGTCCTCATCAAAAACAAACCTGGAGTTGTGCTTTGTTTCATTCACATAAACCCTGCATATTTAGGCTGAGTTCTTCTCTCAAACAGAAAACATTGTTCCACTTTGTGATGTCATGTGGTAAAACAGGAAGTGCTCCACTGTGTTTTTGAAATCCATACACCTCCACTATAATCATTTAGATGATTTCTGCCCTAGAATTTCAAATTTCTACTGAACTAAAGGTGAAAGGTGACTGTTGATTGAAAACTAATACTTCATGACATCACAAGGTGGATCAGAGCATTTTGAGCTTTAGAGATATAGGCAGACTAATAATAAGGTAGGCATGTGTAAATGAAACAAAACACAAGGCATGTGTAAATGAAACAAAACACAACTCCTGGTATGTTTGAGGAGGTAACAGCATTATAACATGACTAAAAGCTCATAAAAGTAATTTTTGTGTAATATATATCAAATGAAGAAAAGTACAAAAAATGGAAACGCAAGCCACCAATAAAATATAAACAATTCTTCTGCATACAAAGACTTAGGGGAGTGACTGACAAGTGGTTTAACCAATCAGTTAAAAATAAATCAAAATTAGTGCTGCCATTTCAGCAAAGTACCAACAGTTTGAGTTAGTGAGAGAAGTTATGGATTTTGTTCTGAAAGATACTGAATGAGATGCCATAAATGGATCTTATTGGTCCCATAAAATATGACATTCAAACTTAGACTCTTGCCTGTTGCCTATTAATAATAATAATAATAATAATAAAATCATAATCATAGCAACATGATAGAGGTAACGCCAGCAGAGGGGTAAAATACTTAAATGTCACACACAACAAAAATGTATGATTACACCAAAAAAATGTCATAAATAAATTCAACGGGAATTCCTTTTAACAGCTTTAGGATCAGTGGACAATGGCTTTCTTACAATACTGGATTTCATAAAGGAAGATGGAAAAGATGGGTTCACGATTAATTAATTTGCTTTTATGGATGTGAAATTTTGCTAAAATAATAAAAAGATTAATTATATAATATTTCCTATTTTTCAAGTGAAAAAAAAAGCAAAAGCAAAGCAAACAGCATGCCTTCTGACCTGTGCATGTGATGACGATGTCCACTTGCCTGATGACTTCATTAAGTTTGACCAGTCGGAATCCGTCCATACTTTAGTTTTAAAAGAAAAAGGGAGTTAATGAATTTATTTCCTTCTATACGATACGAAATTGTGTAAATAGTTTATAAATTAACGCACCAGGCCTGCAAGGCACAGATTGGGTCGATCTCTGTGACGTACACAATGGAGCCCATGGCTTTAAGAGCAGCGCAGCATCCTTTTCCAACCTGAGAGAAGAGACATGTTTGAACACAAAGCAACACTGTACATTTCACACTATGTATAAGCTGATATAATATTAATAACGCCCAATCTAAATCTGGACTAAATAAGGTCTGAAACGAGACTAAACCAGGAGAAGAGCAACATTTAAAGAAGCTGAAGATTTGATGCAATTATATAATACAAATTAAAATAACAATAAAAACACAGTATTGACCTTATTCTGCCCCGGCCACTTTTGCCTCTAAATGCTACTAAACCACGCTTTCTTTGTAGTGCTTCCGGTTAAGGGGAAATCCCACTCATTTCAATAGAGAACCTGAGAAAAGTTTTGCCATTAAAATATGATATAAAGTAGGTTGATTTGTGTAAAATGTTCATGCGACCAATAAGTCAACACTGCACCGATTCTCTAGGAGGCTTTGTAGTCCTTATATAACTTGTTTGCTGTTAAGCTTGGCAGCCCCATGCAAAATAATATCACCGAATGATGATGGCGGTGCCAATGACAACGCCAAGAATAAGGTGAATAGGGCTAGGGCATATATCATGTCGCCAGTGATAATAACAGCGACCGTGGAGAATCTGCAGAGGCTAAAACTCTAATGAAAGACATGACAACTGGAAGCAGTACTTAAATATCCATAAAAAGGTAAGTTCTCTCTCTCCCTGCTCTATCATCCATCCATTTTCTTCCGCTTCGGTTCGGGTTGTGGAAGCAGAAGTCGGAGCAGGGAGACCCTTGTGTTTTAGTTTTTTTTTTTTTTTTGAGTGATGCAGAAAAGAGGGAGCCACTGTGTGAATGGTCATGTATGTTGGCTGTAGCTCTATCATAGGACCATCATACATCAGTTTGAGAAACACCAACTTAACACTGTATATATCACATCATAATATTTCTCTATGCTTTCACAGGGCACATGCAGTTCCCTTTGATTTGAAAAACATCTAACTACCGTCATATTATCCCTACCTCTCCGTATCCACACACCACCACCTGCTTTCCTCCGAACATGACATCAGTGGTTCTCTTGAGGCTGAAAACCAAATCATACAGTTCATTTCACCGTGCCTATCAGTGTAATATTGAGTCATACCACATACGACAGGTTTGTAAAAGCCCTGAAACGTTAATAGTGCCAGATAAACATGTGTGATTCATGTTTTAATGAAGACACAGGACTGACTCACCCATCCAGGATAGACTCCCTACAGCAGTACAGATTATCAAACTTCTGCTTTGTCACAGAGTCATTCACGTTCATGGCAGGAACACACAGTTTCCCCGCTTTGGACAACTGGTACAACCTACAAACACAATAAGGGGTCAAATATTATTTACTTCAGACTAAGCTAGATTTTATTTATATTACCAAACTGCATTAGTAGTAGTACTGTAGTAGTGTTAGTGTTCAAAGTATATTTTATGATACTGTAATTGTTCAGTTTAGAGGCATATTTTTAATCTTTAAAGGACCCATATTATGCTATTTTCTGATCCATGTTATAATGTTTAATAATCGGTTTAATAATCGGTTTGCAGCCGAGTGTGAAGCGGCTGGGATGAGAATCAGCTCCTCCAAATTCGAGGCCATGGTTCTCGACCGGAAAAAGGTGGTTTGCTCTCTCCGGGTGGGTGGTGAGTCTCTGCCCCAAGTGGAGGAGTTCAAGTATCTCGGGGTCTTGTTCATGAGTGAGGGAAGGATGGAGCGTGAGATTGACAGGCGGATCGGTGCAGCGTCTGCAGTGATGCGGTCGCTGTATCGGTCCGTTGTGGTAAAGAAGGAGCTGAGCTGGAAGGCGAAGCTCTCGATTTACCGGTCAATCTACGTTCCTACCCTCACCTATGGTCATGAGCTCTGGGTAATGACCGAAAGGACAAGATCGCGGATACAAGCGGCTGAAATGGGCTTCCTCCGCAGAGTGGCCGGGCGCACCCTTAGGGATAGGGTGAGGAGCTCGGTCACACGGGAGGAGCTCGGAGTAGAGCCGCTGCTCCTACACGTTGAGAGGAACCAGCTGAGGTGGCTCGGGCATCTGCTCAGGATGCCTCCTGGACGCCTCCCTAGGGAGGTGTTCTGGGCATGTCCCACCGGGAGGAGGCCCCGGGGAAGACCCAGGACACGCTGGAGGGACTATGTCTCTCGGCTGGCCTGGGAACGCCTTGGGGTCCCACCGGAGGAGCTGGAGGACGTGTCCGGGGTGAGGGAAGTCTGGGAGTCCCTGCTTAGACTGCTGCCCCCGCGACCCGGCCCCGGATAAGCGGAAGAAAATGGGTGGATGGATGGATGGATGTTATAATGTTGTTTCCTCATCACAAACATATCTGGAGTAACATACCTGTTTTGTTTCATTCACACAGGTTTAACTCTCAAATCCTGCATATTTAGGCTGAATACTTCTATCAAGAAGAAACCACTTCCTGTATGTAGTAACACAGGAAGTGCTCCACTGGGTTTTTAAATTCCAGACACCTTCACTCAATCATTTGGGTAATTTAAGCTGTTAACTATTCCTTCATGACATTACACAGTGGACCAGAGCATTTTGAGCTTTGCAGAGAAACTAATAAAAGGGGTTGCTCAAACTCCAGGTATGCTTTAACAGCATTATAAAATGACTTAATACTCACAAGAGTAATTTTGTGTAATACAGGACCATTCATGATTTTACATATTCTTTTTTTATTATTATTATACTGTTGCTGTTCTTTTTCTTTTCTGTTGCAACACTGAAATTTCCATATGGTACATACAAAGGTTCTCTTGGGTATTCTGAGTTTAAATTTTGAAAGTTGAAAGCAAAGGGATTATTTGATTTCATGACAGTTACAATAAATTATAATTGCAAAAAATGAAAACAAAATAATTCTCAGCAGACACAGAGTCAGTGGATCAAATGATTTCGCAATGTTTGTTTTGTTATTTTGAATTATCTTTAATAAACATAGTTCTGTTGTAGCCATATATATAATGGCAGCAATTATCATCAGACAAACCACTAACCACCCTTCACCACTAGATAGAGCAGTTGCCACATAAAACATAGCCGCAATATCCTGCTATTGTATAACTCATTTTCAATGTGATTATAGCTTTATTATGTAATTTGAAATAGTGACCAAAACCATACGCAGTGAAACATTTGGACTACAAACAGAACAGAAAGATGGGATTAAATCATAGAAGACAGTTTTTACCTGTGCACCCCGGTAACACTCTCCTCTACAATGCCCTTGATCTTTTTGAACATATTTGGATACTTTTTGTAGATCCAGTGAGTAAGATCTCCGCCATCATCCAAGATCTTACAGAAAGAGGAAGACAAGGGGAGTAAGGTCAGATGAGGTCAAAATGGGAGCAGCAGAGGCAGCTCATAAACAGTATTAAGATAAACAACATGTTGCACAATATCATTATAAAGGACAATAAAGCATACAATTATGAGTAGGCACTGTGTCGGTGCAACAATATAAAGAATGATTCATATATTTTCCGATGTCTTCATGTCAAGACAAAAGGGTCGGACTTTGCTCTTTGAAATTTTAGTATTGTGACAACACTACTATGAAACCAAAGACGATCTCGATACCACAAAATATTACAGATTCTGATACCACAATGACAGTAAAAACATCTTTATTTAGACAATAGAATGCCATTTTCAACATTAAATCATAGTACTTTGTTTTACATTATCATCTGGCCTTATATTCCTCAGTCATCCAGGCAGGTTCCATAGTGGTCCATGGGCGTATACTAGTCTATGTGTTCTTATTTAGGAAAGGTTCGTTACTGTCCTGTGAATGTGACTTTTTTTAGTATCGATACTTGCTGAAATAAGTATCTAGTTTCAATATTATTTCTAGTATTGATTAGTATCTGATTTTCAATACTTTTGACAACCTTAGTTCCCTGTAGACCTTTAACTACAATTATTTTGACAGTTGATTAATCTGAATATTTTCTGTGAATAATTGTTTAGCAGCACAGATGTTTCATGATGTAAGACCCACAAAGCTAAAGTGGGGCTACTTGAGGACAACTTCATCGAATTTACATATTTCTTGTGGCATTTAAAATTGAAGCCATTACTGCTCAGCATGAGTCATTGAAAAACTCCTCTCTCAGCACATAATATGGTTTTGAGTCTGTTCATAGTCGATAAATTTGTTTAACAGTGGCGTATGAGTGAGTGCGTTGGTAGTGTCAAGGGGGCTGATGGCGCAGATTGGGGGCCTCGCTTCGGTCAGTCAGTCCCGGGGATGATGCACTGTGTGCTTTGGGTGTCATGAAAGGTGCTATATAAATCCAATGATTAATCAGTTAGTTAATTAATAACTAATAAAAAGTGAATTAACTTCTTTCAGTCATAGTTCACCAGTATGTTAAGGCAGATCTCAACTTTTTTCCCCACTAAGCTCTGTCTCACTCCGAGTACGCCCTAACTTGTAAAATGGTGATCTATAAAAAAGTATGCTGGTACCTATTATCTATTCTTCTTCTTCATCATTATCGTTATTAAAAAGGGTGTCCATAAAGTCGCTTTACAATTTAAAAAATGTACTACAAAAGCAATTGATCAGATATCTTATCTCAGACTTGTTCTATTGTGCTCAGTGGTCTCCAAAATTTTGTACCTAATTTAATAAACCTCTGTTACACGATCAACATTTTCCTTAGATGTTCTTGGTCCCCCACTTTCTCCTTCTATCCAACACTGTCCCTGTCTCCATAAATCTTTTGTGCCATACACAAATTAACAGTGATGGTGGATCTATTCCATACTTTGTTCTGTAGTTTCGTTGAGTTTGCATATCTGATTTTGTCTCAATAAACCATGATAAACATTGTCCCCTCTCTTGAGAGAGTAGCCATTTCTTTAGGGGTTCATTCAAAAGGATGTCTTTTTAATCAACCGGAGGCCTGACGTACACAAATGCAATGTAATTAAAAACATTTAAAACCACTGAGTACAACACAACAAGTCAAATTCATATATCTTATCAATTGCCTTTGTAAATCCCCAATTCCAATGAAGTTGGGACGCTGTGCAAAACCTAAAAAAGAATACAGAATACAATAATTAGCAAATCTGATTCAACCGATATTGAATTGAATGAACTACAAAGACACAATATTTAATGTTCAAATCGATAAGCTTTATTGTTTTTATGCAAATATTCACTCACTTTGAATTTGATGTCTGCAACACGTTCCAATAAAGCTGGTACACTAAGCTGGTGTTACATCACCTTTCCTTTTAACAACAATCAATAAGTGTTTGGGAACTGAGGACACTAACTGTTGAAACTTTGCAGGAGGAATCCTTTCCCATTCTTGCTGAACGTACAACTTCAGTTGCTCAGCAGTCTGGGGTCTCCATTGCTATATTTTGCGCTTCATAATGCACCACACATTTTCAGTGGGAGACAGGTCTGGACTGCAGGCTGGCCAGTCTAGTACCTGCACTCTTTCTACTATGGTGGAAATTTAAGTATAATCATATTGTGTCTTGTTAATGTCTGGTCTGGGTCTGACAGACACAGACCAGACATTAACATGTGTGAAGGCTCTGTCTCCATCCCACAGGAAACTCGCTGTTGTTCTACCTATCTATGTGTAAAAGTTAATTATCTAATGGGTGTGAAACAAACGTCATTCTGCTTTGTATGTAGCTTTGTCATTCTGGTATTAAAATAGTCAGAGCTCAGATGCTCAGGTGGTGGTTTAGACTTGGACTTAGAACTTGGAGGGAGACTAGGGGAGATGCTGAAAGGCTGTCAGTCTGTGGCCAGGCAGGCCTGGGCCCTGTCCTGTCTGCATCTGCTATAAACAATAAACCTTTTTTCTGTTTTTCAAAACTCACCAAGCGTCACAAATTGATTACTTTTCATCTAGAATTATAATTTTTCCACAACACTACAAAGCCACGCTGTTGTAACACATGCAGAATGTGGCTTGGCATTGTTTTGCTGAAATAAGCAGGGATGTCCCTGAAAAAGACATCGCTCGGATGTCAGCATATGTTGCTCCAAAACCTGTATGTACCTTTCAGCATTAATGGCGCCTTCACAGATCCTGGTCCTTTTCCTCTGTGGCTCGCAGGACACAACGTCCATGATTTCCAAAAACAATTTGAAATGTGGACTTGTCAGACCACAGCACACTCTCCCACTCTGTGTCAATCTATCTCAGGTGAGCTCGGGCCTAGAACGGTCGGTGGTGTTTCTGGGTGTTGTTGATAGAAGGCTTTTGCTTTGCATGGTACAATTTTAACTTACACTTTGAGATGTAGCAACAAACTGTGTTGACTGACAATAGTTTCCTGAAGTGTTCCTGAGTTCCTGAGCCCATGTGGTAATATCCTTTACACATTCATGTGTTTTTAATACACTTGAGGAATTGAAGGTCACGGGCATTCAATGTTGGTTTTCGGCCTTGCCACTTACTTGCAGAGATTTCTTCAGATTCTCTGGAACTTTTCATGATATTATGGACCGTAGATGATGAAATAAATTCCTTGCAATTGTACACTGAGAAAAGTTGTTCTGAGGCTGTTGGACTATTTGCTCACGCAGTTGTTCACAAAGTGGTGAACCTCGCCCCATCCTTGCTTGACTGAGCTCACCTGTTTCCAATTAACCTCTTCACCTGTGGAATGTTCCAAACAGGAACCTCAACTGAACTTCTTCAATTTTCCCATTCTTTTGTTGCCCCCGTCTCAGCTTTATTGGAACATGTTGCAGGCATAAAAACAATAAAGTTTATCAGTTTCAACATTAAATATCATGTCTTTGTAGTTTATTCAGTTCAATATAGGTTGAAAAGGATTTGCAAATCATTGTATTCTGTATTTTTTTTAAGTTTTACACAGCGTCCCAACGTCATTGGAATTGTGCTTGTAATTAAATTTTAAATTGTTAAAGAGACTTAATAGAGACCCTGCATTTTCTTTTAATTATACAGATGTGGAATTCATCTTACAAAACGCGAAATCTGCTCCGTCACTTTTTTGTATTTCTTTTGTCAATTTCAGGCATAATAAACGTCTGACAGAACCAACTGTGTTTCTCAGTGCTAACCAAACGTGTTAGCTTCTAATTGACACCAATGTTGGCCAATAAGGTGGGGGTTGTGGGTTATTGGAGCCCCAGACAGCGAATCGGAGCTACAGATGATTGAAAGTTTACACTACACTCTCCCCCTTGTAGAATCAACTAATTACATTACACATGTTTAGTGACATTTTTCACTTACAGCCAATGAGCAGTGGAACACAACGATGTATTGCATGCCATGGTTTTCCATAAACAAACGGAGCATGACGAGTGCATAAATGAAGCCGAATGCGTCCGCATTAAGCACTGTTGTTTTATTCTACAGTTTGCATTATTGTAGGTAAAAATATAAGATGTGCACACATTAGCCTCTCATCTGTGCGCATGGGTGAGGCATGCTCTGGCATGTTCCTGTGGAGAGTTACGATTCAGACTTTGAACTACAGTTTGCCATATTATCAACAATTAACAGACAGCAATGACTGTGCTGCCTAACAGGCACAGAAGCTAACAAGTGTCATTACTATGACAGAGGCTCCCCTTGTGAGGAAACACCAAAACTAACATCTAAATATGGTGTTGAAACTGCAAACATGAGGCTGTAAAGGTGATTATAATCGTGTGCGATGATCACGATTATTAAAAATGCCACAAACTATTAATTGCGCACCTTTTTTATCGCAATTAACGATATTATCGTATATCATCCCATCCCTAATACTGACTAGCAATTTGAAATGAAATATTATATTTTTGTGGGGGAAAAGTCGGCATAATGTTGCATATAGCAATAAGCCAATTAACTGCCCTGAGTACCTAGCTAGAGCAACAGCCAACCCACCCAGACATAGAAAGAATATATGAACCATTGGTCCCTTCTATCTATAAGGCAGGAATGCTAAACACTATAAGCATGGCTACAGTTAGAATAATTAACCACTAGAATCTAGCCATAGCGATTAACAATTTAAAGGGGGCATATTACACTATTTCTGATCTATGTCATAATGTTGTTTCCTCAACACAAACATTTGTTGTTTGTCATTCACACGTTTAAACACAAACAAAAAACAGTCTGTTCCACCTTGTCATGTCATGTGGTAATACAAGAAGTGTTTTTTTAAACTTCATCCACCTTCACTAGAATAATTTGAATAATTTCAGTCCAGTTCAGCTTCTTGTTGTTTGTTTGAACAAAAGATAAAAGGTAGCTGTTAACTTGAAAACTACCTCTTCATGACATCACAAGGTGGAACAGAGTATATTGCGCTTTGGAGATATGGACAGACTAATAATAAAGAGTTACTGAAACATGTGTGAATGAAATAAAACTCAACTCCAGGTATTTTTTGTAAGGAGGTAACAGCATTCCAACATAGCGTAAAGTTCACAAGATCATATAGGTCCTGCATATAACCAGAAATTGAAACCCACAAATTAATACTTGGTTTCAAAAATAAAATAATAAGGTAATATTTTAAGCTCTCCACAGCACAGACAGTGTCAGCGGGAATGGACTGTATTTAGATCGTGGGTTTCTCACCATGTTGGGCTGCCAGCCTTCAACGTTGACGCAGCGATCAATGCACCACCAGAAGTCATCCTCTGACTCACCCTTCCATGCAAAGACACTGAAACCTAAAATAAAAGACATAATGAGACTCGTTTAGCCAATGAGGCAAATGATAAAATAGAGTAGTGTTAAATATGGGATTGGAATGACTCATTTGGTAGTAGAGCTCCACACTATTATAATGTGAAAATGTAAGATATTGGGATAACATGATTTCAGATGGTTTGATTAAGAAAACAGATCCCTGAATTTATATCAAAACTGAGTCAGATTCAAAATATAACATTTTTTTAAAGATTTATTTGAGACTATGGTTATTCAAAAAAGTTTATTAATAATTTCTAGTCACATGTTGCCTACATTTCATATTTAAGTGGTCTTTAAGTAAATTACATTCGTATGTTGATGACGATTCAAGAGCAAGTGTGATTTTGTTATGCCAACAGATTATAGCAAATTGCAGGCTTGTCACAATAAGTCACTATATTGACTTATCTCTCAATATGATTTGAGTTGTAGAGTTAAATAACTAACTTTTAAAGCTAATTATTGGCCCATTGCAGCTCATGCCTTTTAATGATACAGTGATACAGAGAATTTTAGACTATGGGAGCTATTTCCTCTTTTATAGAAAAACATCAACTCTGGGTAATCAGAATCAGAATCACTTTTATTGATCCCCGAAGGGAAATTCTCTTAGTTAACAGATGCCACAACCACAGGATAGAATTAAGAATAAAAATAAAAAGTCATTGATTGATTGATTGATTGATTGATTGATTGATTGATTGATTGATTGATTGATTGATTGATTGATTGATTGATTGATTGATTGATTGATTGATTGATTGATTGATTGATTGATTGATTGATTGATTGATTGATTGATTGATTGATTGATTGATTGATTGATTGATTGATTGATTGATTGATTGATTGATTGATTGATTGATTGATTGATTGATTGATTGATTGATTGATTGATTGATTGATTGATTGATTGATTGATTGATTGATTGATTGATTGATTGATTGATTGATTGATTGATTGATTGATTGATTGATTGATTGATTGATTGATTGATTGATTGATTGATTGATTGATTGATTGATTGATTGATTGATTGATTGATTGATTGATTGATTGATTGATTGATTGATTGATTGATTGATTGATTGATTGATTGATTGATTGATTGATTGATTGATTGATTGATTGATTGATTGAATGAATGAATGAATGAATGAATGAATGAATGAATGAATGAATGAATGAATGAATGAATGAATGAATGAATGAATGAATGAATGAATGAATGAATGAATGAATGAATGAATGAATGAATGAATGAATGAATGAAAGAAATAAGAATAATACCTCAGTCAGCCAAGTAGGTTCAATCACAAAAGAAAATTGAATTGTGTCTTTTATGAACTCTATGCAAAATGTCATTTGGGAAGCACTAATATTGCAATTTTAAGCCAATACCAACACCGATGTTTTTGGGGAAGCTTGGGTCGATATTTTTTCCTTTCCTTTTTTCCATTTAAAAAAATTTTAAACAACAGAAATTTTGATAGGTTTATAATTTATTAAGCACAATGTTTAGAGCTAGGCCTATAAGCTATAATATATTGTTCTTTATTGTGAATTTCTTGTGTTATTTAGATGTAGAGTAAAGTCTCCCCCTATACTTCTCCAGCCCATGTATTATCATTGCTCTGCCTGCTCCTGAGCCCCCTGCACATTGCTCACAGGCACTACGCTCTCTTTTCCTCCATTTAATTAAACTAAAACTAACTTGGTGACTGTAAATGTGTCTAAACTGATCTTTTAGGACAGACAGAAGCCAAATAATGTCTTAAAAAAGTGTTAAGAATTTATTTAATGAAAACATTGTCTAAAACCTTTCTAGAGCCTTTAATAACTTTGTCCTGACTGGATCTTTTGACTTAGAATAAAGACTGGATAGTTTGTCTGCTCTATTAGAATGCAGCAACAGCACATCTCTATCTCAGATCGCTGCTCTGTCCACGGAGCTGTTTTCTTCCTGCATCTCTAAAGGGATGGCAATTAAAACCCTTTCATTACTGGACCACAATATTGGCTTTTATTCAGTTGAGTGAATACAGCACCCCATATTGACAGAGAAACATGAAATTGTTGAAATTTTTGCAGCTTTATTAAAAAATAAAAAATGAAATACCACAGGGCCATAAGTATTCAGACCCTTTGCTGTGACCCTCATATATTTAATTTGAGTGTGTAGGCTGCATGGTGGCTGAGTGGCAACACTCATGCCTCACAGCAAGAGGGTTTGGTTCGATCCCCGGGTCGCCAAGGCCTTTCTGTGTGGAGTTTTTCATGTTTCTCCCCGTGTCTGGATGGGTTTCCTCCGGGTACTCCGGTTTCCCCCATCAACCAAAACATGAACGCCCTTCGAGACAACTGTTGTTGTGATTTTGGGCATTACAAAAATAAATGAATTGAATTGGGTGCTGTCCATTTCTTCTGATCATCCTTGAGATGGTTCTACACCTTCATTGGAGTCCAGCTGTGTTTAATTATACTGAATGGACTTGATTAGGAAGGCCACATACCTGACCTTACAGCTCACACTGTATGTCAGAGCAAATGAGAATCATTAGATCAAAGGAACAGCCTGAAGAGCTCAGAGGGAGAATTGTGGCAAGGCACAGACCTGGCCAAGGTTACAAAAAAATTTGGCTACACTTAAGGTTCCTAAGAGCAGATCCTTAAATGGAAGACGTTTGGGAAGACCAGAACCCTTCCTAAAGCTGGCTGTCTGGCCAAACTGAGCAATTGAGGGAGGCCAGCTGTCTCGCTCTCCGTATGTTCATTGTGTTTTTCCTGTCTTTGGCTGTTTTCACACTAAAAGTCAACTCAGTGCTGGTCTATGATCGCCAAACGCTGCTTGATCTACAGACATCATTTCAAAATTTGGTGAATCATGACTTTAATGGGCAAAAGACATGCCCTCCTCCCCTCTCTGATGTCCCAGCTTACCTGCTCCGTGTGCCACCGGCTACACCTTTACGCAGAGGACGCAAGCAGCGAGGAAAACGCAGCGGAAGGCTGGTTAAGCTAAAGGCCCATTTCGCGCTGTCTCCGACGGACTTTCTGGAACATTTGAAACCGTCACTTCGCCGTCTTGTTTCTAGGCGCTCCTTGGACCCTATCGAGCCATGTGTCATTCCGGTGGTTGGCGCCTCTCAGCCGGTCTGCCGTCCCAATGTTTGCGTCTCCTGGCACGGAGTAAACTTCCACAACCTACAGCCGCTTCTCCGAGCACCAGGGACGGCTAAAGCTACAGTGTGCTCTGCTAGGATAGCACTTGTGAACGCTAGATCGCTAGCCAACAAAACGTTCATTTTAAAGGACTTCTTTACGTCAAACAAGTTGGTTTTTCTATGCGTCACTGAAACCTGGAAACCTGTGGGTGAGTCCAGCGCTCTTTGTGAGCTTTTACCTTCTGACTGCTCTTACTTTAATTCCCCTCGAACAACTGGCCACGGGGGAGGAACTGCGACTGTGTACAAAACAAAATATACATGTAAACAAGTCGCATGGCCAGACACTTACTCCAGCTTTGAGATGAACCTCTTTGAATTAGGTTCTGTCCAGCCAATGTTGTGCGCGGTTATATATAGACCGCCCAAATACAACAAACACTTTATGGGAGACTTTTCGGACTTCTTAGCTGGACTTATGCCTAAGTATGACCGTGTCTTCATCTTAGGAGATTTAAATGTTCACGTTTGTTGTCCTAATAATCCGCTGGCCAAGGATTTTTTAAACCTCATTGACTCGTTTAATCTTATACAATGTGTGACCGTTCCAACACAAGAACACGGACATACCCTTGATTTGGTTTTAACGCATGGTTTGACTCTGTCTAACCTAAATGTCCTTGATGCATCTTTTTCTGACCATAATCCTGTCGTTTTTGACATGGAGTTATCGTGCCACATAGAGAAGTCAAGCGCTGTCGCATTGTAAACTCCTCCACCGCTGCTGCATTTGGTGCTGCATTTAATCAAGTCGCGACTGTTCAACCGATAACAGATGGTTTTAATGCAGATGTGGACTCTCTCTCGTTATGCTTTGACTCGAACTGTCAAACTGTTCTGGACATGGTAGCTCCCGTGAAGATGAGGCACTCCAAACGTATCCAGGAACCTTGGCTGAATGACTTTACGCGCGCGGCTAGACGAGAAACTAGGAAAGCTGAGCACAAATGGAAACGTGACAAGTTGGAAGTATCATTTCAGTTACTTAGAGACAGTTGGCGGTCTTATCAGAGAATACTGAAATCTGCTAAAACAAAGTATTTCTCAGATATCATTGTGTCCAACTGTAATAACCCTCGAGTTTTGTTTAAAACAGTAAACTGTGTACTTAATGCTCCACAGCCAGTCTGTGTTGAGCCCACTGTTGAAATGTGTGACAGTTTCCTTAATTTCTTTGTCTGTAAAGTTCAAAACACCAGAGCTCTTATTAGCCCTCCTCTGTATAATCCCCCTGCTCTTGCCATGCCTTCTGATGTTTTTGATCACTTTGACTGTGTTACTTTGTCAACTTTAAGAGAAACTGTCGATAGCTTGAAGTCTTCTGGGTCCCCCCATGATCCAATTCCACCTCGATTGTTCAAAGAGGTTTTTCCTATTGTTTCTCAGCGTGTGCTCAATATAGTAAATTGTAGCCTATTCAAAGGGGCGGTACCTAAGAGTTTTAAGCTTGCTGTAGTGCAGCCTCTTCTTAAAAAACCTGGTCTTGATGCCGCTGACATGGGAAATTTCAGACCCATATCAAAGCTTCCTTTTATTTCAAAAATCTTAGAAAAGATTGTTTATTGTCAACTGAGGGATTATCTCGAGGGCCATGACATCCTCGAAGTGTTTCAGTCTGGCTTCAGATCAAGACACAGTACTGAGACCGCATTACTGAGGGTTTTGACATTGAATGACATTTTCGAGGCTACTGATTGTGGACATAGTGTCATTTTGGTACTTTTAGATCTGACTGCGGCATTTGACACAATGGCCCACCAGATCCTGCCGTCACGACTACAGCATTCTGTTGGTATACAAGGGCATGCACTCGAATGGTTTAAGTCCTACCTAACAGATAGACAATTCTGTGTCCACATTGCGTCCACTGAATCCTCTGCTGCTGCCCCTCTCAATTGTGGAGTACCCCAAGGCTCCATTCTTGGCCCACTTCTGTTTTCTTTGTATCTCCTCCCTCTCTGGTCAATTTTTCGCAAGCATGGCATTTCATTTCATTTTTATGCGGATGATGCACAAATTTACATGCCACTTAAGAAGGAAAATTCCTACAGTGCTAAAACTCTCAGAGACTGTGTTGAGGAAATCAAAAATTGGATGTCTTTAAAGTTGTTGTTTTTAAATGACAAAAAAACTGAAATTGTAATTTTGGGCCTAGTGAAGCAAACACCTTAAATACTGATCTTGGAGCTCTTGCTCAACATGTGAAACCTGTGGTGACAAATCTTGGTGTGAGGCTGGATAATGATTTAAAACTTGATGTCCAGATAAGCGCTGTTGTCAAAACCAGCTTTTTTCAAATTCGTCAACTCGCGAAAGTTAAACCTGTCCTGTCACAGCATCATTTTGAAATTTTAATTCATGCTTTTATCACTAATCGTTTGGATTACTGTAATGCCCTTTATACTGGTCTGAACCAAACTTCTCTCGCACGTCTCCAACTTGTTCAAAATGCAGCTGCTCGCCTTTTAACTGGTACAAAAAAATGGGAACACATTACTCCTGTTTTGATGTCCCTACATTGGCTCCCTGTCTCTTATCGAATTGATTTTAAAATTCTTTTATTTGTCTTTAAATGCCTCCATGGCCTCGCTGCGCAATATCTGTCGGACCTGCTTCATCCCTATACTCCCGCTCGCTCACTCAGGTCTGCAGAACATTCACTCTTAGTGGTTCCAAAAACAAGGAGAAAACTTCGAGGGGACCGGGCCTTCTCTGTGGCTGGTCCCAAACTGTGGAACGCGTTGCCCCTGCACATTAGACAGGCTGAGTCACTCTCTACTTTTAAATCAGTTCTTAAAACGCACTTTTTCTCTTTAGCTTTTTATTGATATGTTGATTTTTATAGTGTACAGTCTGTAGTTATTTATTTGTATGTTTGTCATTTATCTGTGTTTTTAAAATGTCTCTTGTGTACTGCACTCTGGTCAACTCTGTTGTTTTTAAAGTGCATTAGAAATAAAGTTGGATTGGATTGGATGCTGTGGGGGTGTTTTTCAGATGCAGGGACAGGACGAATGGTTGCAATCGAAGGAAAGATGAATCCGGCCAAGTACAGGGATATCGTGGACGACAATCTTCTCCAGTGCTCAGGACCTCAGACTGGGCTGAAAGTTCATCTTTCAACAAGACAATGACCCTAAGCACACAGCTAAAATAACTAAGAATAGCTTCAAGACAACTCTGTGACTGTTCTTGAATGGCCCAGCCAGACCCCTGACTTAAACTGAATTGAGCATCTCTGGAGAGACCTGAAAATGGCTGTCCACCCACATTCACCATCTAACCTGACAGAACTTCTGTCATTCCTTGAGGAGGAATGACAGAGGATCCCCAAATCCTGGTGTAAAAAACGTGTTGCCTTATTTCCAAAAAGACTCATGGCTGTATTAGCTCAAAAGGGTGATTCAACTAAATACTGAGTAAAGGGTCTAAATAGTTATGGCCGTGTCATATTTAAGTTTTTCCTTTTTTAATAATTCTGCAAAAATCTCAACAATTTTGTGTTTATCTGTCAATATGGGGTGCTGTGTGTACATTAATGAGGAAAAAATGAACTTAAATGATTTTAGCAAATGCTAATACTTTCCCATACCCTCTATATATATATATATCGGTACACCTCTAAATGTCATGTGTTATGTTTTCTTCTCTCTTTTGAGGAGAGAGGCAGGTGTCACACAGCAGAGGCCTTACCTCCCTCGGCCAGAGCAGCTGCCACTTCGTTCTGAGTGGAGTAAATGTTACAGGCGGCCCACCGGCACTGAGCCCCCAGAGCCGACAGGGTCTCCATCAGGACCTGAAGCAAGAGACAATGCAGTTTATTTATATTTTCAACTATATATTTTGTATTGCAGTAGCTAAAACATACAGTTAAATTAAGATGGTGAACACTGCATTAGGTCATTGGTAAGCATTGCATCTCTCTTATACAGTCAAGACATTTTGTTTAAACCTTCATTTTGTAACTTTTCTGGTGGAGATTCAGCCACATGCTTTACTGAGATGCTGTTACTCTAGAATGGCAAGTATGGCAATAAACATGCTCATCTTACAGGTGTTTTTATTGCATTTTACTATGAGCAGGCAAGTCTCTCCACAAATCTGACCTGTATTATGGCATGGTGGAGTCATCTGCATGTGTCCATGGACATAGATAAATTGAATGCAACACTGTGGAACATTCCAGGCGATGCAATAACATCTCCATGAACATACCCTCCACCAAAAATCACCTAGTGAACCTTTAAACATTAAACTAAAATATCAGCCTCATCTAAGAAGTAACAGTTTCTCTGAACAGGTCCATAAATACAATTGGTTTGTCTCTCCTACACTTACAGCCGTCTGTGCAGTGATATGGGTGCAACCAACCACTTTGGCACCAGCCAGCGGCTTCTCCCCCTGAGCCCTCTTCCTCAGAGCCATCAGCGCTGGCATCTCTAAAGAGGATGACAGGGAATCATTAAGAGATGGAAAAAAAACAAACAAAACAAATAAATTATATATATATATATATATATATATATATATGAAAAAGCACCACAAGTGCAGATGATAAAATACCTGACTAGCAATAGCTTAAAGAGGAAAACTAGGACATAAACTGAATTAGGCAAGTTTCTGTACGTGTCTGTGACCAGTGAAGTGAAAAGTGAAAGCCTGAACCTTGCTCGGCGATCTCAATCTCACGGCGTCCAAACTCGGCCTGTTTGATGTTTTTGATGCAGAAGTCTCCATTTCCCTTTGAGTTTTTCTGCTGTTTGTCCCGAGGAGAGGTCTCATCGTCAGAACTGTCTGTGTACGAGGCCGCTGTAAACACAGAGAATTAGGCAGTGATCAGGGACTGTGGTTCACAGTATTCATACCAAATAACAGATTCATTTAGGGCTGTGCAATTATTTGAATTTGAATCAAATTGTCAATAATCAGCTTGGAGTTTATAATTGAGAGGTTTAAAGCCAGTCCTATATCATAAAAGCACATGCTTTGAATCAAACTTTAGAGACAAAAACTTGACACTTAACAAATCTGTATTGTTCATGTTGAGAAAAGGGAATGATGCTCAGCCCTATTTTCATTTGACTGTTTCTTTCCAAATGGGTGTATTATAGCTGTGCCAACTCTGGTATTGTGTGGGCCTCGACATGAGCTTTAATTGTTAATAATATTGTTGGAGAATGAGGAAACGTATGTACGTACGCACGCACATACACCCCCCCCCCCCCCCCCCCCCCCACACACACACATAAATAAATACACACATATATACAGTAGCTTGCAAAAGTATTCATCCCCCTGAAAATTTTTTCCAATTCTGTCAAGTCACAACCACAAATTTACATATTCTTTTATTTGCATTTTATGTGAATAAGTTACACAAAATGGTATATAATTGTGAAGTGGAAAGATAATTAAACATCATTCCAAATAAAAAACAAAAACAAAAAACAAAACAAAACTGAAAAGTGCAGCATGCAAAAGTATTTAGCCCTAAGTCAATACTTTGTGGAACCGCTTTTTGCTGCAATTACAGCTGCAAGTCTTTTGGGGTATGTCTCCACCAGCTTTGCACACCTACAGACTAAAATTGTTGCCGATTCTTCCTGGCAAAACATTCCAAGCTCTGTCACATTTGATGGAAACCATTTATGAACTGCAGTTTTTAGATCTTACCACAGATTCTCAATTGGATTTAGGTCCGGTGCACATGGTACCAGGACATCCTAGGTCGGAGGTTGATGATTGACTTTGTCGTTGGGTCATCTGATCTCCAGCTGCATGTCTTGGACACTTGGGTGAAGAGAGGGGCTTGGGTGAAGAGAGGGGCTGAGCTGTCAACCTATCACCACCTGGTTGTGAGTTGGATCCGCTGGCGGAGGAGGAAGCTGGACAGACTTGGCAGGCCCAACTGTATCGTGAGGGCCTGCTGGGAACATCTGGCGGAGCCCTCCGTCAGGGGGGTCTTCAACTCACACCTCCGGAAGAGCTTCTCCCTGATTCCGGTGGAGGCTGGAGACATGGACTCTGAGTAGGCCTTGTTCTCCACCTCTATTGTCAATGCAGCTGCTCGTAGTTGTGGTCGTAAGGTCTGCAGTGTTTGTTGCGGCGGCAACCCCTGAACCTGGTGGTGGAAACTGACAGTAACGGATGCCATCAGGCTAAAAAAGGAGTCCTATCGAGCCTTGTTGGCTCATGGGACTCCTCAGGCAGCTGATGAGTACCAGCAGGCCAAGTGTGCCACGACTTGTGCGGTCGCAGAGGCAAAAACTTGGGGTTATGAGGAGTTACTGTATCTGTCCATTGTGGTAAAGAAGGAGCTGAGTCGGAAGGCATATATGTATATATATACAGTTTGGCAAATAAGAATTTGAACACCCTGTGATTTTGCAAGTTCTCCCACTTAGAAATCATGGAGAAAATTTTCATCATAGGTGCATGTCCACTGTGAGAGACATAATCTAAAAAAAATCTGGAAATCACATTGTATGATTTTTTAAAATAATTTATTTGTATGTTACTGCTGCAAATAAGTATTTTAACACCTGAGAAATTCAATGTTAATATTTGGTACAGTAGCCTTTGTTTACAATTACAGAGGTCAAACTTTTCCTGTAGTTTTTCACCAGGTTTGCACACACTGCAGGAGGGATTTTGGCCCAGTCCTCCACACAGATCTTCTCTAGATCAGTCAGGTTTCTGGGCTGTCGCTGAGAAACACGGAGTGTGAGCTCCCTCCAAAGATTTTCTATTGGGTTTAGGTCTGGAGACTGGCTAGGCCACTCCAGAACCTTGATATGCTTCTTACGGAGCCACTCCTTTGGTTATCCTGGCTGTGTGCTTCCGGCCATTGTCATGTTGGAAGACCTTCCGTGCCATGCATGATTTTAAACCATGACGTCTTAGTGTATTACTAACAGTAACCTTGGAAACGGTGGTCCCAGCTCTTTTCAGGTCATTGACCAACTCCTCCCGTGTAGGTCTGGGTTGATTCCTCACCTTTCTTAGGATCATTGAGACCCCACGAGGTGAGATCTTGCATGGAGCCCCAGTCCGAGGGAAATTGACAGTCACGTTTAGCTTCTTCCATTTTCTAATAATTGCTTCAACAGTGGATCTTTTTTCACCAAGCTGCTTGGCAATTGCCCTGTAGCCCTTTCCAGCCTTGTGGAGGTCTACAATTTTGTCTCTTGTGCATTTTGACAGTTCTTTGGTAATGGCCATGTTAGTAGTTGGAGTCTTACTGATTGTATGGGGTGGACAGGTGTCTTTATGCAGCTAACAACCTCAAACAAGTGCTGCTAATTTAGGATAATAAGTGGAGGTGGACTTTTTAAAGGTGGACCAACAGGTCTTTGAGGGTCAGAATTCTAGCAGATAGACAGGTGTTCAAATACTTATTTGCAGCAGTAACATACAAATAAATTAATTAATAACTCACAGTGGACATGCACCTAAGATGGAAATTTCAGACCCCTCCATGATTTCTAAGTGGGAGAACTTGCAAAATCACAGGGTGTTCAAATACTTATTTGCCTCACTCTGTGTGTGTGGGTGTGTGTGTGTTATATATATATATATATATATAAGTGTGTGTGTGTATAAAATATAACACAATGCTCTTTAAAGGTAGGACTGAATTACTATGAATCATTTTCCCATGCATGTACAGTAGAAGACTTGTGTAACAGACTGTCCATTGCTCAAGACCTGTCTATTTTACTTTGGGCTGAATGAAAATATGAAATTGTGATTTTTCTGACAGGCATTGTGATTTGATCTGCCACTGATGTTTGTGTTCAAATTTCACATTTTAAACACATCCAGAAGATTTGACAAAAAGACTAAAATATGACACTAATACAAGAATCAAATTTCAGAACATGTATGTACTAAACTACAGAGTCAGAATTTTTTACGCAAAATAGGCAAATTTTGTTGTTTGTGGGGGAAATCATTATTTACTTCACAAATTGCAGCCTATGTGATTTGCTAGTTTTATTAGGCCCGAGCCTGGGACAACGTCCCGGCGAGGGACTCATTAAAACCGCGTCCAGAGCATGGAAAATGGCAAAAATCAAGTAGTAAACACGCCCCGACATGGCAGTGAGTGGTGTCAAAAATTAGAACTCGACGAGCTGTAATTATCACAAAAGACCCCGAGAAAAAATTACAAAAGACGACTCGGTAGCGCCACCTCAAATTTTGATTTTCATGGGGCCAATGGGAGCCCGACTCGGAAAAAAGTCAACGTAAAAATATGACACATCAAAAAATAGATCATGTCAGGACATGACAAAAATTATATTATGGCCCCGCCCTAAAATGTACAGGAAGTCGGCCATATTGGATCAAACCCGAGAATGACAAAAGTGCACACTCTCACATTCAGGACATTTTCTCGCAGTTTTCATCACAAACACTTCAAATTTGGTAAAATCCCACTAAACCCATGTGTGATTAAAGATTATCAATTACATTTTGATTATGACTTTGGGTGTGGTCATGGTGAATTTTCAACAAAATTGCAATTTTTTTAAAATTTCAATAAACTATTTCTCTTTCACACATTTTTTGTTGGGAAAACGCTAATACAGCGATTATGCACATTTGTGAGCTGAACGCAATGATATGCAAATCAAGGCACTCTCTCACAAAATGGCTCTCTAGCGCCCTCTTCAAATTTCATTTTCAAAAATTCGTAGAAGACAAACGATTTATCGTGGACTTGTGAAAAAATTCACAGGGGCCTTATTTGTGATGAGGCACAATGTGAAAAAGTCACAGGACTATAGCTGTTATGGTTTAGGACAGGGGTGGCGAACAAGTTAGGTACAAAGAGCCCAAATTTTCAACCGTAAGAGTCAAAGAGCCATAACACACACACACACATTACTTCCCATAAAACACTTCTCTCCTTGCATTGTACTTCTGTTCATTTCAAGATAAGTGTCCACCCTCAACACACACATCAAATGCAGCTTAGCCAGACTTAACACAGCACCTACCCCAGAGGTCAGATATCCCCCCACATACACACATAAACACACACACACATTTTCTCTTTATCTTCATCTCTGTCTCTCTCTGACACACACAACTACTGAACACACTTCAGAAACACATGTAGGGCCTGTATAATATAAACTGATGGAATATTTTTAGTTTATTTTTTAAGTCTATTTTTTTTTATTATTCCAAGCTATTTATCTATTATTTTTGTTTTATTGCATGTACCATTTTCCTTCTGTTCTTTAACTGTGCGGTGCAATACTGGAATTTCCCCACTGTGGGACTAATAAAGGCTTATCTTATCTTATCTTATTAAAATATTAACAGAAGCATAAGTCAGGTGTTATTTCCAAACTACATCACATATTTTCTTACCTTGGAGTGATGGGATGATAATCTCAGTGGGATTTTTTATTATCTGGAGCCAAGGTTTCAATTACATTCACAAAACACTGTTTTAAAAACTCTCCGTTGTACGTTTTTTTAGCACGGGCAATCTTCCACGCCACTTTAAAAGGATGCAAGTGTCACAGTTTCTCCATGCTTGTCTTTTTACCTGGCTTTTCAAGGTGCTCAGTTTGTGCTTGGGTAGTTCAGAACCTTTGGGGAATTCCTTGTCCATATGAGCCTGGAGAGTGCTAAAATGACGCTGAAGATTTGAAGCCTTGAAATGTGATATTGTAGTATTGCAGATTAAACAGAGTGATTTGCCATTCCGTTCAATAAAAAAGTAAGCATCTTCCCATTCTTCCACAAATGTCCCGTGTTCATCCTTATATTTTCGTTTAGTTTTGCATTTTGCCATTTTGACGACAAGGGTAGCAGTCTGCATGAGCATGAAATGTTTATTTTCGCAGCATTAGACGTAACCCACACAGATGAATAGCGGTCATGTGTCAGATGATGTCAGAAAAAAATAAGTGAAACATGAAACGATGCAAAGAGCCATAGTATATAGAAAATATGATAAGAGGCAAAGAGTCGCATTCCTATTGGCAGAGAGCCGCATGCGGCTCGAGAGCCGCGTGTTCACCACCTCTGGTTTAGAAGAAAAATAATGGGTGGAAAATGCGTTTCCATTATTATTATTATTTTGGTCGCGACTTTGAAGCCATTTTTGACCCCCTGAACATTAACAAAAAGTCAATTTTATTGGACCCAAAATTCAAGGTTGGTGAAAAAATTATTATTTTGATGTTCAAAAAAATTAATGCTTCAAAATGACTCAATAGCGCCACCTCAAAAATTGAAATACATTACGGCAATGAGAGACCTTTTTCATCATAGACAAATGAAATTTGGTACAAACATAGAACAAGTCAAGACAAGTAAAAAATGATATTATGACCCCACCCTAAACCCTACAGGAAGTCGGCCATTGTGGGCGGAACCCCATCTTTTCAAAATTTTATCTCTCACATTTGAATTTTTTGCGCATTGGATTTTCATTCAAGAAACTTGCAAATTGGTCAAGATGAACTAGACCCATGTGGGAATATAGGGAACTCTCTTGAATTTTCCTACATCATAAAATGTGGGTGTGGCCAGCCTGCAATGAAAAAAGATGTTTTTTTAAGTTTTAAATGGCCCATAACTCAAACATGCAGTGTCCTGTTTTCCGGCATTAATATACGTTTTGTTCAAAATTATATTTTGAGTGCATAGATATGCAATTTACATATGTCAAATATTACTTTGCTCCACAGCGCCCCCTTGAATTTTTTAAATGGTACACACAAAAAAATTACTTTGTCACAAACATTTGAAATTTGGCATGGACATCCCTAATCCTATACTGAACAAAAAAGTCAATGACACCATACCTCTGTTTTCAAAGGTGTTGCCATGGCAATGTCTGACTCAGACTCAGTGAAATACATGGGTTTTGGTTAACTAGGATGAAAAATAATTACTGTGTCATAGACCATTGAAATTTGGTAAACCTATTCCTCTCATCATACTGAACAAAAAAGTCAAAGAAGACATAACTCTATTTCCAACCGTGCAGGTGTGACAATGTCATAAATGGTCTCATTGGAATGAATTGAGTAATATTAGTGAGACGCTGATTTTGGGGGGAGGGGCGATGTAAGCGGGAACGAAATGCAGGATCTTCGCGGTCACGTGTATCCCGCGGTCGCAAGGGTGGCGAGGGCCTTTATCACTGCTTGCAGTTTTAATAATAATTTTAATTTGGTGCCACTAATGCACTTGAATAATTTGGTATGTGTTTTGTTTGTATTGTTCTGTATTTGAACAGGGCGCCCATGAAAAGGAGAGTCTGAGTGCTCTCATTTGGTTCTCCCTGTATAAATAAATAAAAATAATTAATGTGTATGTGACTGGGTACATTTGTAACCAGCCTTGTTTCACTGTAGGTAATGAGCAAACCCATTGTGGACTGTGTTAGTGGCACCGGTGCAGAGTGGTTCCTGTTGGACTGGACTGACTCACTACATTCCAGTGAGTCGAAGTAGGCTCACGGTTCACTCTGCTCAAAGTACTGAACAAACTGTACTCTGGGGACTACAATGTAAAAAGGAAATCAAAAAAGGCAAGCATGAGTCTTCACTTCCTGAACTTTAAATTCTCAGGCAGCGAGTGTCTAATAAGCCCTACTAAAAATACATTACTATTAGGCCTGTCATGATAACACATTTTGAAGCACAGTATATTGGTTGAGATATACTGCAATAAATATTGCAGCTACTTTATGTCAGTCACGCAGTAGCATAATTATCAATAATTCACTTATTCAACCTTTTGTAGCTCAAATCTTACTGTATTACAATAAAAATACCCCAAATCTCCCCACTTTTACAAAGAAAGGTACATATAATATTGAGCCCCAATTTTTATATATTGAACAGTAAGTCGTTGTCATTTTTGTCCACAGTAATTAGGCTTGTCACAATTTTCTTGTTGCCTGGTTCACAATTCAAATTTTAATCACAATTCGCAATCCTCATGTTAGATAACCAAATCCAACTTCTGAGAGTTTATTCTTGACTCTGATTGGCTTAATCACTCAGAGCTTTATTAAGGCTGACCAACAGGAGATGTGGGTGGAGAAAAGTAGTTTAATCATAGATCTTAATTATACAAAAAAGGCATATACTCAATTGCCTGGGATCCAGATTACACACTTTTTCAATACTTTAAGAAGATGTCAGTCTGGTCACCGGTGAATCTCCCCGTTTTCAGATTGGAGTGATAGATAGGGGCACGCGTGGTCCGTCCTTATTGGAAATAATAAAGGAAAAAATAGGCAATGTAGTGAAGGGATCTTTTTTATTGTCATTGCTCAATCCGAACCCCAAAAACAAATTATATAAAATTATGCAGGATAAGATGGATGGGAAATGAGCTATAATGGTGATAAGAAGCGTCTCTCAAAAAGCACCACAGGTGGTGATTTCCTGTTTATTTTCACCTAATTTAAAGCCAGATAAAAAAAAATAATAATAATAAAAATTGCAGAGTCAGACAAATAAATCCTTTTTTGTCCCCATAGTCAGTGAAGTCAAGATGATGGTGCTTTATCTATGGACCAAAACAATGCTTAGTGCTCATGTGTAAGCAGACAGTGATAACAGGTGATTGGCGGTGTTCAAATATCTTTGCACTCAGCACTGCTAACCATGTGTAAATCCCCCAAACACTTTAATGTGCACCTGTGAACATGACAGTTAATGCTGTACTATGTAATTAAACAAAGTCCATTATTTAAGTGTCCATCTGCCTCACATCTGCCTGTCTATTAAAGTCAGGATCCAGTTACAGCGCTGTCCACTCAGAATACAGCTTCACTTTATAATAGGGTCTAAGGAGGACACTGACCCCTGAGTGAACCCAACGCCCTAGACCCTTCCAGTGTTTGTAAATAAAACCCCTGCATTCTACAGGCTGGTAAAATTCCTTATGTTTGCTTCATTGCAATTTCAATGTGAGTTAGCATTTGCCAGCAAACATAGCAAACTATGAAAAACCAAGGCTATTTTGGCGACTGTCAATCACACATCAACACCGAAGCTTTTTTTTTTTTTTAAATCACCACGTGTAGCACCATTTTGCATAGATTATTAATGTTAGTGCTGAAATTAGCATACATGCTTACAAACAAGTGATAAACATTTCTTAAATGTGTTCTATATGCTATATGCCTTTCATGATATTACTATATCGAGTGTGTAATTGCTTAGAAAAGTGGGGAGATTTGGGGTATTTTTGCTGTACTAAAACAACATTTGAACTGTATAAGGTTGAATAGTGACTTCTAACCCATACTTATTGGTACTTTCTGTATTTATTTGTTGCAGCAATAAATATGATGCACAAATATACTGCAATGATACTGTATTTAAAAATGTTTTACTGGGATTATTTTACATTTTTTTGTATCAGTGGAATTAAGTACTTTCAATAGTAGTAGTAGTTTATCATTACATTTCTCTATAGCAATATATTGTAATTCAGTGTTATCATGACAGGCGTAGACAATAATGTCCCAAAACAGGAGTAAATATCATAATACATTTACCATATTACTTCACCAACTCCTACAATGGAAAATAAACCAGAATAACCAGAACCAGAATAAACCAGAACCAGAATCATTCCAGCACTGAAGTTGAAATTAAGATAAGCCAAGTTTAAACAAAGCTCCAAAAAACATAAAATCTAACAAAGCCTGTCACGATAACATTTTGAAGTGTGAAGGAAACTTAAGTCAATTCATGTTGTAAAGAAAATATTCTTATCGTATATCTTTAAATGCATTTGATCTGTGTCAGACCAGACATTAACAGGTTCTGTCTCCATCCTCCTGGATAGCCTTTGTTGTCTTAGCTCTTCTCAGGTGTAAAATTTTTGTTCATTATCTTATGGGTGTGAAAGTCATTGCTTTGAAATTTATGTAGCTTTGTCATTCTGGTATAAATACTCAAGTCTCCCTTCTTCTCAGTCCCCCAAGCATCTGAGCTGCAAGGACCTCTCTAGGAGAAAGACTCAGAGAGACTTGGGACAACAGGAGGCTACCAGTCTACTGCCAGGACAGGTCTGGGCCCTGTCCTGTCCGTATCTGCTGTAACAAAGAATAATTTTGTATTTCAAAACTCACTGGGCTTTGCACATGGACTACTTTTCAACTAGAATTGTAATTTTTCCACAACAGAAGTATGATATATTGCTGAAAAAAACAGATGATAATATTGAATGCTATTATGCCACTGACACAAAAATCCTAAAGCAAGACCCCCCCCCAAAAAAAAAAACTATTCTATACAGTATTGTTAATGAACATGAGCTGAAATATATAAAACGCTTAATGAGTGATTCATTGAACCCTATACAGCTGAAATCTTATCTTCTCCTACCTACAGTACTGAAAAATAACAATCTTCCCCACTACTACAAAGAAAAAGTCCCCTGATAAATATTGACCCCCCAAAATAAATGTTACATCTATCTATCATGTATTGTCAATATAGTATTTATTGCAACAGACTTGGTTAAAAGTGCATACAAGTTTCATTCACTTAGGAGCTTGTGGGATCCACTTGCTATTTGCGCTCAATAACAATTTACAATAACTTTTGTCCCTCCATGAAAAACATCACTGCTTTTACTGCAAGTGTCTAATTGAGTCTTAAGGTTGGGTCCCATTTTATCAACTTTATTACTGGCTGGGTGCTATGGTGATCCAGATTTCAGACATGCACAGTGTCTTGTAAATCTTACTTTCCCTGCCTTTAATAGACCTCCAACTGCTAATCTTATATCCCTGAGCAGAGTTTCCCATGAACCACATTATCTGAAAGTGAGAGAGAGCCCAGAGAAGCAAGAACGGACAGTAATTAGTCGGACACAGTAGGATCAATCAAACAAACAAAAAAAGGACAACCACCTGCTTATCCAAAGAGTACTTTACATTAGGAGGAGCTTGCGAAGGATGTAGGGCAGAGTGAGTTAAAGGAATTCTGGGTCGACCAGAGAATCAATGCTAAAAGTATTTTTGAAACTAGATACTCATTTGACGTGTGTTACATTATCACTGCTAAATTGAAATCTTCATGGGTTTTAGGCAAATAATGCCTTCCTGATTTGAAGGATTTTGTGAGGATAGGCTGTTGTTTACACCTAACAAACACTTGTATTAGTTTGAAAATTGTTGAAAAAGTAAATCGAGATGTTGCACACTTTTGATGCGCTAACACTAGCACAATCAAACCGTGCCCAAGAACAGATAGCCACTCAAGTGCAGTACATTTTGTCAGTGTGAGTCCCCAGGCACAGTTCGATTGGGACTTTGGCCCAGCTGGAGGAGGTGGGCCAAAGCACGGCACAGTTGCTCATGTATGCACACATGCACCATTTATTTTTACAAGCCCTGTCTTGTATACAGAAATGATAGAGAATAAGAGGAAAAAGTGCATGATGGGATATAGCAGTGCACGAAGTGTGCTCGGATGCATGCTCCGGCTATGGCCGATCTCTATGGAAATGCATGATACATTTTCCGCCACATTCATTGGGTGCATGAAATGGGACAGCACTTGTCGCACCAGATGTTACGTAATCCCTTTTTAAACAGCATTTCCTGTGGAAAAACTGATGCGGCCCAGCCTCACCCAAACTCTGCCTCCAGCGGCCCCCTGGTAAATTGAGTTTGAGACCACTGCCTTAAATATTATAATATTTGATATTTTACAGCTCAGCCCATATCAAAGAAGGCACTTTCAGATTCATTTACAACAGTTTCTTAGTTGTAGAATCTGGCAACAAAAAGTGGATACCTTATACTGTTTTCATAATGAATAACTGTCTTAAGAACTGTTTATTTTTGTAAATCAGAATACATCAACATTATGTGTTACATTAAGTGTTACCAGTAAAAGTCTTATTCTGTCGTAGTCATACCATACACCAGAAAACCACATAGGGTGGACCATGTATTTACCTGAGCTGTAGCTGTCTGTGGAGGATTGAGAGATGGAGCGTGACAGCGAGCGGCGACCAATTTTGGAGGGTCTTTTGTTGAATTCCTGTTTCTGATCTGCAAACTGGATCTGTCAACAGGAAAAAGGGACAGATACTTAAATAAATGCTTTTCTACATTGAATACCAAAAGGAGTACTTCGTGATATGCAATTCAAAATAAGCTCAAGTTAAAACTGCGAGAGTTTCTTTTAAAGCTACCATCTCTCAGTTTATTTTATTAGTTTTTCCAGTAGATGGCAGATGTGAGCCCCCTCTCCCCTCACTTGGCCTTTCAATCTGTGCTCTCTGGTCTTCCTCTGTCAGGGGGAAAAGCTGGGACACTATCAGACTGCAATAATGTGCCAATCTAAAGAGTTTTATTTATTTGAAATGCGATAAGTTTAGTCTCTCTAGTTTTCTTTTCTATTCATGGGCTTCATGAAATTTGAATGACTTAGTAAGGATCTTTGTTCAATCAAAAGATATAATATTTTGAATTAATTATAACGTGTTATTACTATAACAACAGAGCACCACTGCCATGCCAAATACTAGGCCTGTCATGATAATTATTATATCAACTTATCGTTCAATATATGAAAGCTGGAACAATATATTTTGGGGCTCAGTATTTATCGTGAGCAGATTTTTGTTGCAATAGTGTGGTATTTTTCTATTTAATATGGTAAGATTTCAGCTGTTATGGGATGAAAAATTCACTTCCAGGAGTAATTATTGGTTTCATTCTGATATTTGTTGCAGCCAAGGCCTTTTAATGATACTGCATTTTAAAAAGTGGTTCACTGGCATTATATTTTTTATTGTATCAGTGGTATAAAGTCCTTTCAATATTATCATTTATTGCAGTATATCTCAAACCATATATTATGCGGCAAAGCTTGTTATTGTGACAGGCCTACCAAATACCCATGATCTACCCTAGCATCTTCAATGCTTTATTTTTTTAATTGCTTTTGAGTTGCTCCATTTTCAAATCTTATTCCTAGACATATTTCAAGGTGGATACTAGTCTTCACAGTGTAGCTAGACATAGGTATTAAAATACTTATTTGCAGCAGTAACATACAAATAAATTATTTTAAAAAATCATACAATATGATTTACAGATTTTTTTAGATTATGTCTCTCACAGTGGACATGCACCTAAGATGAAAATTTCAGACCCCTCAATAAGTTCTAAGTGGGAGAACTTGCAAAATCACAGGGTGTTCAAATACTTATTTTCTTCACTGTATCTACTAAGAACAGTTGTGAACAACTGCTTACAAAAAGTGTGTCGCTAAAAGCAGGCCAAAAGCAAGCTTTAACAGTATAATGCTATCAGTGAGATAATCTCCCACTAAATTCAAGTCAATAGTTCATAATGAGAACGCAGTCACTTATTGGGCTCATAAAGACATGGAACAAAGACATAAATTCACTACTACTGCTACTACTACTGTGGTACCTCCCTATATCGCGGTTCACCTTTCGCAGTTTTGCTGATTTTTTTTGTGAATTTTACATGCCGTTTTTTACAGCGTATGAACGCGCATTGGGTTCTGCGACCTGATTGGCTAAGGGACTGTAGACCATTGTCAATCTCAATGTCACTATACGTCACTATTAATTAATTAAACAAGAGAGAAATGTGAGAAAATGTTAATGCCTGTCTGATAAAAGTGTATAAACTGCTTGGTGAGGGATAATACAGCCTTAAAACATGAGTGACATGAGTGAAATGGCACTTTTCACGAAGTCTGAACGCTGATCTAGAACACATGCTTTTACTGACAGAGGATTGGTTGTATACCTCTCCATTAAAAAGCCCCAAGCTAATCACTGATGGTTAGAATTAGAGCATGTTTAGTGGGAATGGGAGCCCGACCTGAAAAAAGTCAAAGTCAAAGTCATATTCAAAATGTAATTGATAATATTTATGGCCCCACCCTAAAATGTACAGGAAGTCGGCCATATTTGATCAAACCCGGGAATGACAAAAGCGCACACCCTCGCATTTAGGACATCTCCTCACACAGTTTTCATTCCAAACACTTCAAATTTGCCCAAAACTCACTGAACCCATGTGTGATTAAAGATTATCAGTTACATTTTGATTATGACTTCGGGTGTGGACATAGTGAATTTTCAACCAAATCACAATTTTTGGAATATAAAAAAAAATAAAAATAAATCTTTCACACATTTTTTGTCTGGAAAAAGCTAATACAGTGTTTATGCAGATGTGGGAGCTAAACACAATGATATGCAAATCAATGTGCTCTCTCAAAAAATGGCTCTCTAGCGCCGTCTTCAAATTCCATTTTCAAAAATGTATCGAATACAATCGATTTGTCATGGACAAATTCCCAGGGGCCTTATTTGTGATGGGGCACAATGTGAGAAAGTCACATGATTGTAGCTGTTTTGGCTTAGGAGAAAAATAATGGGAGAAAAAAAATGATCCATTATCAATTATTATACGTGCCATTGTTGACCCCCTGAACATGAATGAAAAGTCAATTTTATTGGACCCAAAATTCAAGATTGGCGAACAATTTGGATTTTTGAAATTCCTACTTAAAAATATTGAAAAATGACTCGGTAGCGCCCACTAACAACCCCAATTAATTTTTTTTTATAAAGTTTCTCAAGACAATTGAAATTTGGCACATATATCCGTCTTCACATGCTGATCAAAAAGCCAATGAGAACATACCTCTACATGCAACCATGTTACCATATAAACATAAGAAATGTGTCATTGAAATGCATGGGGTTTAATTATTATTATTAAAACTGCAAGCAGTGATAAAGGCCCTCGCCACCCCTTGCGACCGCGGGGTACATGCCACCATGGAGTTCCTGCCTCTCGTTCCTGCTTACAATGCCCCTCCCCCCAAAATCAGCGACTGAGTAATACTACTCCATTCATTCCAATGAGAGCATTGCAGACATTTTCACACCTGCAGGGTTGGAAATAGAGGTATGTCTTCGTTGGCTTTTTTGTTCAGTATGGTGTGGGGAGTATGTGTACCAAATTTCAATAGTCTATGACAAAGTAATTGTTTTCATCTCAGTTGACAAAAAAAACATGTATTTCAAGGAGAAATGTCAGATGTTGCCATGGCATTGTATATCATTAGGTTCAGATCATCAGTGTGACCAAAATGTATATTAATGCCGGTTAACATGATGGTCAACAACGACAATTTTGTTTACATGTTGGCCACACCCACATTTTATGACTTATCAAAATCCAAAAGAGTAGCCTATAATCCCACATGGGTCTAGTTCATCTAGACCAATTTGTTTCTTGAATGAACATCCACGGTGTAAAAAATTCAAACGTGAGAGTAAAAATTTTGAAAAAATTGGGTTCCGCCCACAATGGCCGACTTTCTGTAGGGTTTAGGGTGGGGTCATAATAGAACATGTCAAGGCAAGTAAAAAATTATATGTTTGTATCAAATTTCATTTGTCTACGATGAAAAAGGTCTCTTATTGCCGTAATGTATTTTGATTTTTGAGGTGGCGCTATTAAGTCATTTTGAAACATACATTTTTTTGCACATGGAAATACTACATTTTTTGCCAATCTTGAATTTTAGGCAATAGTTGGATTAGTGTAGAGCATCTATTTAGTCTTCAACAAAGTGCAGTACTCTGATCCCCATGTATTTCAATGACACATTTATTATGTTACCACAGTAACATGGTTGCAAATACAGGTATGTTCTCATCGGCTTTTTGTCAAAATAGATGTCCATGCTGAATTTCAAATGATTTTGACAAAGTAATTTTTTTGGTCCTATTCAAAAGTTCAAGGGCGCGCTGTGGAGCAATATAATGTCTGACCTATGAAAATTTATATCATTACATTAAGAACAAGATTTTGAACAAAACATATATTAATGCCAGGAAATAGGACACTGCATGTTTGAGTTACAGGCCATTTAAAACATCAAAAAACGTCTTTTTTTTCTTTGCAGGCTGGCCACACCCGCATTTTATGACTTAAAAAAATTCAGGAGAGTAGCCTATAATCCCAGATGGATCTAGTTCATTTTGTCCAATTTGCAAGTTTCTTGAATGAAAATCCGAGGCGCAAAGAATTCAAATGTGAGAGGTAAAATTTTGAAAAAAATGGGGTTCCACCCACAATGGCCGACTTCCTGTAGGGTTTAGGGTGGGGTCATAATATAATTTTTTACTTGTCTTGACATATTCTATGTTTGTACCAAATTTCATTTGTCTACAATGAAAAAGGTCTCTCATTGCCGTAATGTATTTTGATTTTTGAGGTGGCGCTATTGAGTCATTTTAATACGTAAATTTTTGTTAACATCAAAATAATAAATTTTTCACCAACCTTGAATTCTGGATCCAATAAAATTGACTTTTCATTAATGTTCAGGGGTCAAAAATGACTTCAATCTGGCAAGAATAATAATAATGGAATTTTTTTCCCCACCCATTATTTTTCTAGCTAACAGCTACAGTCATGTGACTTTCTCACATTGTGCCCCATCACAAATAAGGCCCCTGTGAATTTTTTCATAAGTCCACGACA
This sequence comes from Periophthalmus magnuspinnatus, assembly GCF_009829125.3. NCBI lineage: Eukaryota > Metazoa > Chordata > Actinopteri > Gobiiformes > Gobiidae > Periophthalmus > Periophthalmus magnuspinnatus. Next base: position 3,382,481 of record NC_047148.1, on the reverse strand, counting down.
AATTGATTGTCTTCTACAAATTTTTGAAAATGAAATTTGAAGAGAGCGCTAGAGAGCCATTTTGTGAAATACTGCCACGACTTGCATATCAGTGTGTTCAGCTCACAAATGTGCATAAATGCTATATTAGCGTTTTCCCAACAAAAAATGTGTTGAAAATTTACCACGACCACAACCAAAGTCATATACAAAATGTAATTGATAATCTTTATATGATAATTTAAACATGGGTTTAGTGGGTTTTGGCCAACTTTGAAGTGTTTGGAATGAAAAACTGTCCAAGGAGATTGTCCTAAATTCGTGCGCTGTTGTCATTCCCGGGTTTGATCCAATATGGCCGACTTCCTTTATATTTTAGGGCGGGGCCATAATATCACTTTTGTCATGTCCTGACGTGTTCTAATTTTTGATGTGAGTTTTGGATTTTTATGTTGACTTTTTTCCGACTCGGGCTCCCCTTGGCCCAATGAAAATCAATTTTTGAGGGGGCGCTACCAAGTCGTCTTTTGTTATTTTTTCTTGGGGTTTTCAGTGACAATTAGAGCTCATCGAGTTATATATGAAGAATGCAGAGATTACATTACATCTCAAAGAGAAAAGATGCTCTGCACCAGATTTAGCTACATGCTACTTTCCATTTGCAGTTCTTCAGCAGGTTTACACCAAAGGCATGGAAATATAATAAGAATTGGAAAATTCTTATCATGTGGACTAAACTAGGAGTAAATGAGCTCACTGGCGTAAAAAATGCCAAACAAAATAAATAAATCCTCCACATTACTTCCTGAATACTGCCCTAGCGCGCCCAACTTGTGACATCAGAAATGTGCACCATGAGATCAGTTCTGACTAATCAGAATGACAGCTGCAGTGCAAACTAAGAGAGGAGCTAAGCTAAATCTTACAAAGCTAACTTTTAGGGAGTCTGAGGATTAGAAAAAATAATAAAGTTCATGCTGTAAAAATACAGAAGAATCTCTACAAAACATGATCTCTGTGAAAGTTGTGGATGCACTGTAAGCTAAGATTAGATAATACTTTATTGTCAGATCAGAGATCTGAAATTTGTCTTGCACATAAAAACAGTGGCTCCGTTGCTACACATTAACATCACACATGCGACACAGACACGATACAAACATTAATTCAAGTCACTTTCTAGCACTTTGATAGCTATGGCTTAAGCTCCTTGTTTATTTTAAGGATTGACTGATGAACAAAACAACAAACAAAAGCTAAACACAGGCAGTCTGAATTCCTCCAAAAATGCATTGGATTCTATGGGAGAATTCTTTCTGGGCTGGAGTTCCCGGGGGCTGCAGTACCTATGGAGCGGCCACTAGTCGATTTTACACAAGGACAAAGGGGGAGTGTCTTATCCGGTTCTTATTATAAATCCATGACACAAAATAAATAAATACACAATAATTGTTTGTTAGATAATAAATAGATAATTTCACAATCCATCAGAAATGTGTCAAAACATGCCTGTAAAATGTATTCTTGTTGAAAAATCACATTGAATTCCTAATGTTACTGGAGTTTTTTCCATTTGGAACAGAAATCCTTGAACACAACAGTCAAATCAAAATCCACAGCAGTGTCACAGAGGGACAATTACCTTGACATTGAACACGTTTGTCATATCTAGAGGCTGTGTGGGCAGCTCCTTTCACCCATTTATTATTTTACAGCACAATAAGATTTGACTTTGAGTTGCAGAGGCAGAGCTGTTCAGTCTAAAACAATGACTCACTGTTAGCAGAGGTTTCAAACCAATCAGCACATCAAATCCACACGTTTTATTTGGGTTTTCACTTATGCAACAATAAATTAAACAATGTGAAAATTATTCAATTATTCTGGACTTGCAAAACAAGCTAAAAAACATTGTTCATTCAAATTACCCAAGACTCCCTGGACATTTTTGTTATCTGATAATCAAGAAGTGCGTGTTAGCATGTTAGTTGCTGTTACCTTTACAATCACGGCAAATCTCCATACGGGTCTCAGAGCTGTGAAAAACTTTATACATCTTAATCATTGTGCAAGTGAGGAATAACCACTTATTAATGTTGTAAAATGCACTTATGAACTAATTGTTCTCAATAAGTGGGATGCTAGGAATGAGTTAGCATAACATTTTGTGCACTGGTTTAGCTTAAAAAAACAAAAAAAACAAACAAACGTAGAACTATAGCACTTTTAAGTTAACACAGAGAGCAAATGATGGTGTTTCCTATCATAGAGTATATTCCTAATCCTATATTGTTCTGCATTCGAGGCTTGACTGATCAATGTAAGGGACTATATCAAATATTAGACCATATCTGGAGTTGTATTCTTCTTGCATTGGTTTATGGGACAGAGGTTGTGGCAGTTTGGGAGCTGGAGAGCGTGAGGTGATCAAAGAGTATATGAGGTGTTTTTGGAGTAGATTACCACAGGGTGTCTCTGCTCAGGACAGGGGATACAGTCTGTAAACAAACACTGAACAGCTGCTATAACGAACATGTTTGTACAACTAATGCATCCAAGAAATGACAGGTGGCAAATATTGTGCAATAACCTAGCAATTATTGTTTTGAGGAAGCAAAATTTGAATATTAAGTGTATTTAACAAAAAACAAAAAACAAAAAAACAGAACAGCAGACTAATCCTCAACCCACACACTAACGGGCACAGTACAGCAAAACAATATAGTCAAAATATAGTCTGAATTCCAATTTAATCTGCCCAATCCCTGTACTGGCCTCCTCTACATTATGGATTGTGGTACAATCTGAGGCATGATTTATGAATGTTACTCCAAAACTGTTTCAAATGGGATACAACTGCAAAGGTTCGGTAAGTATTGGCACCGAAAAAACAAAATTAGTTCGGTGCCAACTTTCGGTTCCTTGGCTTTAAATGCCAACATTAGTTATCCAATAAATACAGCACACTGATTTATCAGTAGAGAAGGTGCTCAAGCCTCAAAACTGAGCTCTGCACAAATGACATAAACAGTACTCAATTTTAACATAGGCCCAGCACTCACGTTTAACATAGGCCTAGCATTCATCTGCGGCAGCTGGAATTACACTGCACATCTGTGGGACAGTGGATCTGACCCCTCTACCATAAGTTTACGTCAAGAGAAGGATTCAACCCGCCGCCCTTTGGATCATAGGACGGGCACTCTACCAACTAAACTACTGCCGCCCCATTACAAAACTGGAGTCAACACCATTCGGTAACCCAATTTTAATCCAGTTTTGATCCCAACATCTCAACAGAATAATTATTTGCAATGGTATAATGATAGATGGATAGAAAATAGACTTGGAAAGATGTAATAGAAAAAGCTTAACCTACAGCTGCAGGTCTGACCTTCAGATCTTCTTATATTACATTGAGTCGGCTCAATCAGTTTTCATAAAGACCAAATGAAAATCACAATCTGGACATGTGCGTGACACCACTACCCCCTTATGAGCAAAGAACTGAACTTTGATGAAGGATGTGATAGGGATGTTGTAGACAATAATCAGTTCAAATCTGCAGGAAGAGATGGCTAAGGACAAAAGCAGGAAGTAAAATATCAAATAAGAGATGATACCACACATTTGATGACACCAAAATCATGCAACATGCGCTAGTTGTTTGATAATCTACATGAAGAGAGGTGGGCTGTATTTGTCAGGTTGAGGATCATAATATGATCTGAATAGGTAAAATAAACCAATTGCTGGGTTTCAGATGGCATCACAACATTCAATAGGCTATATCTAACAGTTGGGGGGCAGTTAAAATTAATATCGTTAAAATTCAGGTTTTTGTTATAATTCAGTGAGTTATGGGTGTATACTAGTAGAAATGATCAGGTTCAACATTTAACATTAGGGAATCTGATTGTTTTTTGTACTCATAACACTTCAACATATTTATATTGTCCACTTTTTAAATTTGAAAGTTTCCCTTAATTTATAAGCTTCAAAATCCATATTTGAGTATAAAATATTGGCTTACACAACAAGCTAAATATAAGTATGTATGTAACTTAAGTGTTTTAAAACTTGGGCTCTGTATTTAATATACAAATAGTATATTAAATACACAGACCAAAAAAAACATTTAATAAAGATGGCTTGTGACTGTAATGTTATTTGATAAGGACTTACAACTTATTCCACAGTCAAAAGGCTATATTGTTTCTTCCAAAGCACTTATCACATGCCTTCAGTGAAAAAAAACATCCCATAATAAAACCCAGCCTAATTATGTCTTTTTAGTACAGACAGGGGCAGCACGGTCCACAAGCTGTCAGCTCACTCAGGGGATTAAAGTGACATTTGCCAGAGCATCAACTGTGAAAGACTTGAGTGGAGGTCTATAATGTCAGTTTGGATAATGGGATAGTGATGACACATCAGCTCTGCCCTCATCATTATTTGTATGAGATAAAGAGGACTGTTAAGGGTAGAGCTGCAAAGTTAATAAAAATTAAACGGAAAGCTCATTTGAAAGGTTGCAATTAGCAAGTAGCAAATCATGCAGTTGTTTAAATAGGGCCCACATTATGCTATATTCTGATCTATGTTCTAATGTTGTTTCCTCATCAAAAGTTGGAGATGTGTTCTGTATTATTCACATATGTTTATTATACAAACCCTGCATATTGAGGCTGAGATTTTTTGCTCAAATGGAAAACACTGTTCCATCTTGTGATGTTATGTGGGAATACAGGAAAAGCTCCACTGTGCTTTCAAACGCCAGAGATTGACAATTCAAGGGCTGAAATTATTCAAAGAACATAAGGTAAATGGTAGCTGTTAACTTGAAAACTATGGCTTCATGTCATCCCTAGGTGGAACAGAGCATTTTGCGCTTTGGAGATGTAGACAGACTAATATGTGTGAATGAAACAAAAAACAACTCCATGTAGGTTTTTGATGAGGTAACATTATAACATGGCTTAAAGCAAAATTTTGTGCAATATAGGACCTTTAGGTAACATTCTGTCTCATCATATTATATATATATATATATATATATATATATATATATATATATATATATATATATGCCGGCCAGCGCTCCCATCATATGCTGGATTTGGGATATATATATATATATATATATATATATCCCAAATCCAGCACCCGGAGACTGTACGCAAGGCGAAAGGAAGGAGGCCGAGGACTAGTGAGTGTGAGAGCCACAGTCCAGGATGAAACATCCAAGATCAATAAGGACATCAAGGACAAGACCCCAACAGATGATGTGCTCAGCGAATGTCCCAGACTGTTGAGCGCAGAGGAAGAGGTGCTGGAGGAACCATCATGGAAGGACAAGCCCCTGCATGGGATGTACCACTGGAACATAACTGAAGTGGCTGCTATCAAGAAATCTTAACAATGGCTTGAGAAAGCTGGACTGAAGTACAGCACAGAGGCACTCATCCTGGCTGCACAGGAGCAGGCCTTGAGCACCTGAGTGACAAAGGCCCAGATCTACCACACCAGACAAGACCCAAGGTGTTGGCTGTGCAAAGAGGCCCCTGAGACAATCCAGCACATAACTGTAGGGTGTAAGATGCTGGCAGTGAAAGCATACATGGAGTGGCATAAGTAAGAGGCAGGCATAGTGTACAGAAATATCTGTGCAGTGTACGGACTGGAAACCCCAAGATCAAGGTGGGAAACACTTCCAAAGGTAGTGGAGAATGACCGAGCCAAGATCCTGTGGGACTTCCAGATACAGACTGACAGAATAGTGATAGCAAACCAACTGGACATTGTGGTGGTGGATAAACAACAGAGCAAAGCTGTTGTGGTGGACATCACAGTACCAAGTGATGGGAACATCAGGAAAAAAAGAACATGATAAACTAGGAGTGGCTACAGCAGATCCCAGGAAAAACATCAGACATCTCAGTCCAGAAAAGTGCAGTACAAGGAACAGCAAAGATACTGCGCAGAACCCTCAAGCTCCCAGGCCTCTGGTAGATGTCCCGAGAGTGGCAAATAGAGGGGATGAGAGACCACCCGTGGAGGGTGAGAAGAAGATTTTTTTTTAAAATATAAATAAAAAAAGTAGAATTAGAATAACTAACTATTCACTCCACTACTGCTATCAAGACTAAAACATTGCAGGAAAAGGCCAATTTGTCCTGTTTGTGATTTTTTTATTGCTAGAATGTCAAAAAAGCATCTGGTTTTGATACTAGGTTTAGTATTGATTAGTATCTGGGTAATGATACTTTTGCAAACCTTAAACTATTGGGACACTTCATAAAATGGACAGTATTTTAGAAAAACACAGATCTTGAACCAAATTTGATGTATGAATCATGGTTCTGTTCTGTTGCATTTAAATATACACTGCCTGTCTTCTCCATCCATCCTTCAATGCTGCTGGGCTGCTTGTCAGAAGCACTGGGCACGGCAGTGCCATGACCAGGGACCTGTCTCCAGATCTTGGCTAGGCTTGGTCAGGACTAGGGATGGGACGATATAAAAATTTTGACTCACGATTATTGTGACCAAAATAATCGCGATTAACAATATCACGATAATTATTAACCTGTTAACCTTCCCCTACTTTACAACTTGCAAGGTACATATACTTCTGTGTCATCTAAACAATCTACACATCAAATGAAAGCTACAGCACTCATCTTTCTGAAAATGTAAACCATTTTCACCTGCAATAACGACAGTCCTGTCAGGAAAGATGTTTTGCATAAGTCAAAAATGTGGATTTAGACTTCACGAGCAAGAACAAGAGTTCTGTCAAACATCAACATATTCCCACAAAGTTGGTCTCCTTCGTTTCGTAAACGTCCAGAGAATATAATTCAGTCAAGAAATTATGTCCACAAAATAAGTTAAATCCCCCATGTCCAATCTGCTGCAGTATTCCAAACGTGAAATCTGAGCTGTCACTTTTTTGTATTTCTTTTGTCGATTTCATAATAAACTTCTGACAGGGCCAACTTTCTTCTCCAGTGCTAAACACATGTATTAGCTTCTGAATGACACCAATGTTGGCCAATAAGGTGGGGGTTGTGGGTTACTGGAGCCCCAGACAGCGAAACAGTGCTACAGATGACTGAAAGTTCACGCACCATTCTCCCTCTTGTAGAATCAACCAATTAGATTACACACATTTAGTGACATTTTCCCTTTACAGCCAAAGAGCAGCGGAACACGATGATGTATTGCATGCCATGTTTTTTTTTTTTAACAAGTGTTAATGAAGGCCATGTCCCAATTCGTCAAATGCACCATTCGCAGTACCATTCAAAGTACCGTTCAAAGTACCGTTCAAAGTACCGTTCAAAGTACCTGGCCAAAAATGTGTACTCCTCAATATAGCCCCCATCTTGTTGAAATGGGACAGCGCTTGTCGTGCCAGAAGTGACACAAGTGTCCTTCGATGAACACTGCGAATGGTGCATTTAAGGGCACTTGGGACCGAGTGGATGCAAAAAATCATAAAAATGGCACATTATACGCACTGTTGTTTTGCGTTTTAAACATGACGAAAAAGACAAAACAAAGGAAGTATGCAATCGAGGACAAAGTGGATGTTTGTACAAGATATACAAGAGGCATCTCGGACCCGGAGCGGTTCGTGGCAAAGAGTGAAGTTGGCTGTTGAATCAAGAGTAGAGGACCTTATTTTTTGATGGATTGGGTGCTGTTCTTAATCGGTAAATGTGGTTCATTCTGCTATTTTTGTATTGTAGGTAAAATATATCATGTGTAATTGTTAATATTGCTTCTGTGCACACAGTGTGCATTCAAACCATGCGCTCTGGCACATTTGTGTTTAGCTGTATGAATTACTGACTTAATTTGTCCATTGTTTGAAAGGCATAGTTTAATTCTCCAGTTTGCATTATTGTAGGTACTGTATTTTCCGGACTATAAGTCACACTTTTTTTCATAGATTGGCCAGGGGGGTGACTTACACTCCAGATCGACTTCACATAAAAATTATATTCGTTATAATAATAACGAACATAATTTCACGTTTGTTACTTTCATACTAACAACTGCAAGAGGGCACTGTAGGCGTGTGTACCAGCACCTGCTACCCCTGTACTACTGAAAATTTTAAATTTCAACATAAAGACAACTGAGAAGCACTGAACAAAAATGCTCCCAAAAAGAAAATCATATTCTGCAGATTTCAAGCTGCAAGTAGTGAAATATGCAGCCGAAAACAGTAATCGAGCAGCAGAAAGAAAGTATGGAGTGAACGAGAAACTTGTGAGGGACTGGCAAAAAGCGGAGGTTATTCTTACTGCAATGAAGAAAACAAAAAAAGCTAATCGCGGGCTAAAAGCTAGATGGCCACAGCTAGAGGAACGAGTTCGCACATGGGTGCTTGAACAACGTGCTGCCAGGAGAGGCTTGTCAACAGTGCAGTTGCGTCTCCACGCCCAGGTAGTTGCCAAGGAGATGAATATAAACGACGTGTGGGAGGACCTTCTTGGTGTTACCGCTTCATGCAACGCAACTGCCTCTCTATCAGAGAAAGGACAACGATGTCCCAAAAACTGCCAGTAGACTTCCAAGCTAAGGTCGACAGTTTCCGTGAGTTTGTTGAAAAGCAAGTAACTGAGCATAACGTGACACCGGATCATATTATCAACATGGACGAGGTCCCCCTCACGTTTGACATCCCCATGGGCCGAAGTGTTGCAGAGAAAGGGGAAAAGAGTGTGAATATAGTAACAACTGGTCATGAAAAATCACACTTCACAGTAGTGCTGGCATGTTGTGGAGATGGATCAAAATTGCCACCAATGGTCATTTTCAAACACAAAACCATGCCAAAAATCCAATCTCCCTCAGTTGTCATAACAGCGAATGAAAAACGGTGGATGGATCAAGAAATGATTAACTTTTGGCTTACGAAGTGCTACACTAAACATCCGGATGGCTTCTTTAGAACATGCAAGGCGCTACTTGTGATGGACAGTATGCGAGTGCACATCACACCACAGTTCAAAGCTAAATTAAAAGTTTTCAACTCCATACCTGCCATTATCCCTGGAGGCTTAACCAAAGTACTCCAGCCACTTGACATCTCTGTGAACCAGAGCTTTAAGGCAGTCTTGTGTAACCTATGGGAGCAGTGGATGATGGATGGAGAGCACAGCTTCACGGCAACTGGGAGGATGCGCCATGCAACTTTCCTGGAAGTCATTGGATGGATCGACAAAGCATGGGCTTCAGTGACAACCAAGACCATCCTGGCGGGATTCAGAAAGGTCGGAAAAATTTAAACTAATGCCGAGTCTGACGTCAGCCACGCAGAAGAGGAAGTGGCGCTTCGTCTACCTCCGGAGTTAGCAGAGTTGTTCAGAAGTGACACGGAGGATGACGAGTTCAATGGATTTAGTGATTTGGAGTGAGATGGAGAGTCTGGTAAACCTGTTAGCATGTTCTTTATGCTATAGTTATCTAAATGACTGTTCATACGGTATGTTACGCTAACATACCAGACACGTATTCAGTTTTCCATCAATGTGTTACGTTAGCACACCGTACGCCTGTTCTCTATTGTATTGCTTTTATTATGAATTGCCGTTTTAAGATGAAATGTTTGTTCTTGGTCCTGATTTTTATTAAATAAATTTCCCCCAAACATGGGACTTATAGTCCAGTGCGACTTATGTATTCTTTTTCTTCTTTATTATGCATTTTTTGGCTAATTCGACTTATAGTCCGGAGCACCGTATAGTCCGAAAAATACGGTAAAAGATAAGATGTGAGATTAGTATCTCATCTGTGCACATGGGTGAGGCACGCTCTGGCACGTTCCTGTGGAGAGTTACAGTGACTTTGTTTATTGTTGATATCTGGCAGAATATAGTTCAGATAGAGATAACTGTGCTGCCCAATAGACACAGAAGCTAACAAGTATCACTGCTATGATAGAGGCCCCTCTTATAGGCAAACACCAGATCTAACATCTAAACATTGTATTGAAACTGCAAACATGAGGCTGTCTGGTGCTATAAAGATGATTATAATCGTGTGCGATGATCACGATTATTAAAAAATGCCACAAACGATTAATTGCAGACTTTTTTTTTAATCGCAATTAGTGATATTATTGTATATAGCCCCATCCCTAGTCAGGACTACTTTAGCTGGAGGATTGTACCTATTGTGCACAGAAAAAAACCCACCCAGGGAGAAACATGTAAGCTCCACACAGTCCAAACTCTGCACATTGGGGCAGGTCTCAAGACACTATTACCTACTGTACATCACAGCCTTAAAGAGACAGTGTTGACAGAGGGGTTATTGATCTTTTCTGACAGTTGTACAGTGTCTGCATTTGAGGAAACCACTTTCATCACAGCTAAAAACAAGAGCCATTGTCCCCAGAGAACAAAGTGATGAAAGAGAATCTGTTTGAGACGTCACATTGATTTGTAGTGAAAGACTAGGGTAGAGGACAAATAAATGTGACAATTGGTAAATGGTTAGGATTTTAGGAACTTTAAAATTTGACTTGTGAGCTTTAAGCAATGTTTAATGCTGTTATCTGGTCAAAAAATTGCATGGACTTGTGTTTTGTTTCATTAACAAATTGTTGAGTAAACCTTTATAAGTCTGTCTTCATCTCCAAAGCTCAAAATTCTCTGTTCCACCTTGGCATGTCATGTAGTGGTAACTTTCAAAACCTTTTACCTTTTGTTCAGTAGAGATTGGCAATTCCAGGGCTGAAAATGTCCAAATGATTCTAGTGAAGGTGTATGGAGTTAAAAACACAGTAGAGCACTTCCTGTATTACCACATGACATCACAAGGTGGAACAGATTGTTTCCTGTTTGAGAGAATAACTAAATATGCAAGGTGTTAAACATGTGAATGAAACAAACAAGTGCAGGTATGTTTGTGATGAGGAAACAACATTATAACATAGATCAAAAAGTAACATAATATGGGCCCTTTAAGTAAAATGGATAAGAAAGGTGATGAAGCAATTAGGGGGTAAAGGTTAAGGCAAATTGTTATCCAAGTTGAATCATTGGCATTTTATTAAATAAACTTGCCCATGGCTTCCGGCCGGAGCAGGCAATGGAGTAGGTTGGAGATTTAGTGCGCTCTGCACGAATTTACAAAAAGCCGTTTTATTTGGCATTTGACTGTTATTCTGGCACATATGTACTATCTTTAAACTCTGATACATCATTTGAGCTTCCATCCACGGGTGCAAATGGCGAATAATCTGCGCAAATACAAGTATACGGGCAAGAATACTGCTGCTGCTACAGCTAGCGACAAGAGCTCCGCTGCACCTAGCACCGCACCTAGCATGCCGATGGAGGAGCTAACTGACCCAACGGAGCTCAGTGGCCAACTCGCTCCGGCCGTGCTGGATCTCAAGACTGAAATATTGTCTTCTATCAAGACCGAGATGGCTGCGCTCTTTCAAAGTGAGTTTGCAAAAGTCATTACAAAGGAGTTCGGGAATATTAAGATGGAGATGGTGCAAACAGTCAGATCTGAAATAGCTTGAAGCACTGCGATTTTGCGCTCTCAGTTGGACACAAACCAATCCACAGTGTCTGATGTGGAGCAGGGGCTCTCAGGATGCTCAGATCAAATCATACCATTGCAAGAGTCTGTCCAGCAATTGGAGAAAAAAGTGGCGGTTCTTCAGGATAAGTGCTTGGACATGGAGGGACGAATGCGCAGATCAAATATCCGCATACTGAATGTAGCCAAGGAATCCCCAAGCACACCAATATCGGTATCTAAATTGCTCAGAGGTCCTAAAAATGGATAAAGATGCTTTGATTGACAGATCCCACCGCACCGCACCGTCAAATCGAGTAAAAGGTAAAGCCAGAGCGATTATAGCCAAACTACACTACTATCAGGATTGCCTCAACATCCTCCGCCACGCCCGGGATGCTGCTCCTCTCCTCTACAATGGTTCTACCATCCTTATCTTCCCCGACTACCCGCCGAGTGTGGCTCATGCCAGATCGGCCTTCAATGACATTACAAAACTTCTGCGGGGACAGGACAACGTGCGCTACGGGATCCTCCATCCGGCTCTGCTGCAAATCACCCATGATGGTATCGACAAGCGCTTTTGGGATGCTGCGGAGGCCATGGAATATGTGAGGAATAACATTTTGTGATGGGGCTCCCCAACAAAGTGCCAGTCAAATATTGGAATAGCATTTCCAAAACGGCTTTTTAATTAGAATTTTTGTCTCAAATCTTATTTACATTTACTAGTGCAGAGCAAACTGTGAGGCTAGAGCACTTACAAACACATAATGTGTGGATCTTGTTGTAAAGGGCTAGTTTATTATCACCATGTTCTTGTTGGTGACAGTTGGGGTGGGGCACCTGTTGCACCTAATGTGAAATTGTTATTGGTTTTACATATTTTTGTGATAGCGATGGGATTTTCTTTCTGTAAGTTGCATTATTTTATCAGAATGAATGGTCTAATAATGTTTTATCTCAAAGCATATGGCTAATCACTTACCGAATACCCAAATTGATGTACGCCAGGTCAATCTTGTTAGCTGGAATGTTAAGTCTCTAAATCACCCAGTAAAATGTAGAAGGGTGCTTGCACATCTGAAGCAATTGGATGTGGACATTGCCTTTCTCCAAGAAACCCATTTAAATACTTTTAATCATTCAAAACTTAGAATAGGATGGGTGGGACAAGTATTTCTTTCAAACTTTCATTCTAAATCTAGAGGCACAGCCATTCTCATCAAAAAGTCAATTTCCTTTACCATGACAAAAAAATAGAAGCAGATTCGGCTGGGCGATATATAATAGTGGTGGGCAGACTGAACCATACCCCTGTTGTCCTGGCGAACATATATGCTCCTAACTGGGATGATGGTGCCTTCTTTACAGGAATTTTCTCTCGCATACCGAACATAGACACACATCAACTCATTCTTGGAGGCGATATAAACTGTGTGTTATCTCCTTCATTGGATCGAAGTTCACCTAAAACTACCCAGCCAACTCGGTCAACTCAAGTGGTTAACCAGCTTCTTAAAACCTATGGAATGAGTGATGTTTGGAGAGTCCAAAATCCTAGATGCAGAGGATATTCATTCTACTCGCCAGTGCATAAAACGTTCTCACGGATTGATTATTTTTCCTTGACAGCAGTTTACTCCCATTGGTTAATAAGTGTGAATATAAAGCAATAGTTATTTCAGATCACGCACCGTTGTTAATGAGCCTAAATATGCCAACTTTGGGCAAAAGATACCGACCATGGAGATTTAATACTTTATTACTTTCCGATGGAGAGGTCGTCAAATTTATCTCAAAAGAAATAAAAGAATATTTATTACATAATAGTACTTGGATGGCTGGACCTTGAGAATATGTCATGTCAGATTGCCTCTTTACATTCACTCCTTTGTTCAGAGTTGCCTTTATCTCAATCATTGGATACATTTTGCTTAAACCCAGTGGTTAAACATTCATTTAAAATCTGGGCACAATTTAGGAGGAATTTTGATTTTAAAAATATGTCAATATATGCCCCAATTTTGAAAAACCACATGTTTACCCCCTCTCTTATTGATGACTCTTTTACACTTTGGGCTGCAAATGGTCTGGGGACACTGAAGAGCCTGTTTATTGAAGGTCTTTTTGCCTCATTTGAAAGCCTGAAAACAAAGTACTATATCCCTGACTCTCATTTCTTCAGGTATCTTCAACTCCGAAGCTTTATGTCTACTTCACTTAACCATTTCCCCTCAAGGCCACCGGACTCTCTTCTTGAAAACATTTTGGACTTGAAACCACACTCTAAAGGAATCATTGGTAAAATCTATGCTGAGCCTCTGACTCGTGTTAAAATGAAATGGGAAGAGGAACTGGATACAAAATTCTCTGTAGATGTTTGGCAGTCTGTTTTAGATAATATTCACATATCTTCAATCCGCTTAAGACAAAGAGTTATACAGTTTAAAGTTGTCCATAGACTACATTGGTCCAAAGTAAAGTTAGCTAAGATCAAACTTGATGGTAATTGTGATTGTTGTGAAACTGAACTGGGACATTGTCACAATATGTTTTGGTTCTGTTCAAGGCGGGAAACTTCTGGCAGTCCATCTTTAAATTTCTTCCGAAGCTTAGGGTCTAGCATTGAGCCTGAAGCCACAATCGCAATATTTAGTATATCACTGGAATCTGCTCACCTTTCTAAAAATTATAAAAGTATAATTGCGTATACCACACTCTTGGCTCGCAGATTAATACTGCCAAGTGGAAAGATAAACAACTCCAACCTTGGATTGTGGATTTCTTACCTTACTACACCATCTAACATTAGAGAAAATCAGATTTCTATAAGAGGCTGTACCGATAAGTTTTTTCAGCACTTGGCAACCTGTTTGAGCAAGATTAGAGATCTTGATCCCTCACTAATCTCACAGGAGTAGAAGTAATACTACTTCAGTGGGTAGTGTTACATATGTTATTGTAAATATATTTTTACGGTGCAACAGGGTGGGTTTGTTCTGGATTTAGGTGTTAAAATATATATATATATATTATTGTATAATGTTTTTGAAATTGTATTCTATCGAATGCTTAATAAAAACACTTTGGAAAAAAATTAAAATAAACTTGCCCATGCAATTAAGTCTATGAATTATTCTGTATTTTTGTGTTCAGCCATATGTCAAAATAGAACGATAAAAACTTACCGGTGAAGAAACCAAAACAATAAAATGGATTGCAAATAAGAAATATACTACAAAAGATGAGGCACTACAATGTGATTATGTTGTTTCTCAGTACTTGTCCCTCTAAGCACAGTCAATGTCCCTAATTTTCTGATCCCAAGAGGAATTAGCTTCTACCATTGCCAAACAACCAGCAACCAGCTGAAATATGAGAGGGATTTGCTCAATATTTATGATGATGTCTGCAGTATCAAGTCGAAAGGAAATTTACACCAATTTACAATTATGACCTAAATTTGCAGTGTAAAAGTTGTTTATAAAATTAGTTTATTCTCCACAATTCAGGCCAATTAAGATGATTCATTGAAACCACTAGAAGACTGCTTTATGCTGCTTGAGATAAAGCAGTCTGTTGTTTCCTCCCTACATAAGCCATCCCCATTGCCCAATCACATAACTTCAGTTACAGTTCCACAAGAGGCTAGTGCATTTGGAAATGCTCATAGCTAAATCCTCATACAGCCCCTGACAGCCTCTCTATGAACCCAGAAACAGCATAGGAAATAGGGCTGTAGTCTTTTAGTCGACCATATTTATTTTAATGGGGTAATTAGGATTTATGAGCAACAGCAGATAACATGCATAATTATAGCTGAACGTTTGGGAGTAACTGGACAGTATTCTGCCTTTTTAATTTCTGATAATGCCGTTTTCTAGTACTCTCACATAGTTGTGTTTTTGTGTGAGCTCCTTTCAAGTTGACTAATAAATGCACAGAGCATACATTAAGTTTGACCAATAATGAATGAAAAAATAGTATATATATATACGAAAACAATTTATATTAAACAGGAAAATATTGGTATAGGGCCAGGAAGTAAAAGTGGATCACATTGTCTATTTTCAGTGGGTCACAGGCAAATAAAAAATCATTGATACTGATAGCACTTGTCAACACTGAATTTATTGTCTAAGATTTTTTAGCTGAGTTAGGATAATTTTGATGTGCTGAATCCAAAAATCACATTGGTTTTGCTCAATCAGGTCAAGGTTCTGAACATATTTGCTGTAAGCTACATATTTGTTTTTGAACGATTTTGTTTACATGTATGAGTATTTTCACGTCATATAATGCAAAATTCTGTTATATTTCTAGCTATAAACAAATCTGAAGATTTTGCATGTGCCAACTTATGACTAATTGTTTTTTTGTTTTTTATATTACAAGTGAATAAAAATGGCTTCGCTAGAAGATCTTGCAAAAATAAGCCTGACATATTCTGCTACATCTGTGGTGAATACACCAATGTTCCTAACAGGAATCAAGTCACAAGTTTCATAAAGCGTGCTTACCATGCTTATTTTGGTATTAAACTTGGTGACCAAGATGAAGCTTGGGCGCCACACATGGCATGCAAGTCATGCACCGAGTATCTGCGTCAGTGGACTAAAGGCAAGAAGAGTTTTCTGAAGTTTGGAATTCCCATGGTTTGGAGGGAGCCGACATCAATAGCTACTTCTGGGCTATTGATGTGACTGGGATCAACAGAAAGAACCGAAGCAGCCTCAAGTATCCTGACCGTGAATCAGCACGTCGTCCTGTAGCTCACTGTGATGAAATTCCAGTACCTGTCTTTGTAGAAGTTCCTGACATCAGTAACAAAGATTCCTCCAGTGTGGTTTTAATGATGATGCTCCACATCCTTTTTCCCCAAAAGGAGCTAAATTTTCAGGTTTCCTGAGAATCTGGGATCACTGAGTGATGAGCAGGTGGAGAGATTCCATCAGGACATACAAGAGATGGAGACCAGGTATCAGGGATGCTGGGATGCAGTCATAATGGCTGATTGCTGTTGGACTCTGAAGAGAGACATCCCTGCTGCTGAGCATTCAAGGGGTTCATAAAAACAGAAGTTCATGCCCTGAATTTTGCACAATGATAACGTAACGTTCCAATTTACATGTACTTACCTTTATCAATTAACATAACGTAACATTTAATTAATACATTCTGTTAGAAAACTATTTTTTATCTCCTAAAACATTTTTTGGATGAGAAATATTAAAGAAAATCAACTGATAATGTCACAAAATTGTAATCAATTTAGTCAGAAGATTGGATTTTTCAAAATCAAATTAGCATAAAAACCTGACCTGACTGAGAAAAATGGATATCATTTTTGGATTCAGCGGTGCAAAATGGTCCTAATTCAGTTGAAAAAACACAGACAACTTTCAAAAATGTTTTTTTTGTAACCCAGTGTAGTCAGCAAAATCCACAGAAGCTTATTGTGTTTCCATATTGCTATGTAGGTTGGTATGCTATTGTAGGTTTAAACTGCTAAATCTGTATATCTATTTTCTTCTTGGGTTAGTTTAGTCATATAGGGTGATGGTGGGTTTCAGAGTCTAAATAGCCCAATCATATAACTTCAGTTACAATTCCACAAGAGGCTAGTGCATTCCAGATAATAAATCTACAGTGACCTCCATACACTTTAAACCTTAACATAAGTCACTACAACTGCCCATGAAGTGATTTGTCAACACTTCTGGGAAACCTCAGCTTCCTGGAAAACTCTTCCTCTCAGACACAACAACGTAATCTCTCTTGACAGGGAGAGGCCACTTTAAGCATCAAGTAACTTCTTTCCTTTCTTTCCTTCTAAATGAATGCAGCTACATGGGGGCATTGCTGCAAAGGTCACTGTATTGATTTATTGTAAAGGGTCATAACATTCTTATCTGTCACAGTGACCAGGCATTTAATGAAAGATTTACTTACCAGGGCTGGACAATTCGGGAGAAAATATAAATTTTTCTGTCAAATATTGTGATTGCAATTAGATTTGTCTTAATAATAGGAATCTGACTCTTGATATATGGAGCCCTCTGAACTTAGTTCTACATATTAATCTGGGATGACTCTTGCTAAAAGCGATTGGAACCAGTGATCAGAGCGTTCAAACAAATACTACGCTCATTGGTCGAAGTGTCACAACCGCAGCACAAGAAAAATTTAGTTGGCTAGAAAAGCACAGGTGTCTTACCCATCCACAAATGAACAAAGTGCTTCCCTCTGCATGTTTTTCACAAAGTAGTCCACTAAAATAGGCTGAAGTACATTTGTTCCATGTTTGTTTTGGTTCATTTGGGGCTGGCTTCCGCACAAACCACAATGGTGCCCGGTGAGTGCTCTGTTTCGGTGCGGGATCCATCACATGCAAGCACCTCAGCTGGAGCTGAACAAGACAGATTCTCAACAGTTTGCGCACTCACAAGTCACAAAAATGTTTCTTGGTGGCAAGGCTAAGGATTCTCTTCAAAGTTTGCATTTTCAATGTGTCCTTAAGAATTGACAAAAAGACTGAAATATGAACTGACAACCTAATACAACAATCACATTTCAGAACATGTTTCGTACAGTTCTAAACTACACGGTGAGCAGTTTCTAAGTAGGATAAGACCCAATATATTCAGGTTTGCAATCAAAAACTGCAGCTTTTGTGAACTGTTAACTGTTGCAGAATAAACTGTAGTAGCCCGAGAGGTGAAAGAAGAGGCATGAGGCTAGAATCTTAAATGCAGGAGTAGTTTATTTACCATCAAAACGAGACTCAGTACCTGGAGATATGAAGCCTCAAGACATTGTGATTATGTTCAGTCCAGTATAGTCCAGTCTATCTATGCTTCTGTTGTATGGAGTACCTCTGATTATGTAGGCAAAGATCACAAGGACTGACCTGGCAGTAAGAGCACACAGTACAACATAATTGTGTCCATTCAAATTGCAAGTTTGATTTGATTGCGATTAATCCTGTCTATTCTATATTCTGTTTGCAAGAAGACGTGGGTACTAAAGTGGCCAAAAATGCTGGGATGTCTGGAGCTTTTAATAGATTTACACTCAGTCTGCAGAGGTCTGGGAAAGTGAATGATAGCATAAAACAGGTCTTAACAGAGATTGAATAGACATGTCCTGTTAGCAGCTTAAAAACACTAAACAAATGTGGAAAGGCCGATAGCTAAATCCTCATACTGCCCCCGACAGCCTCTCTATGAACCCAGAAACATCATAGGAAATAGGGCTGTAGTCTTTTAGTTGACCATATTTATTTTAATGGGACAATGAGGATTTATGAGCAACAGCAGATAACATGCATAATTGTAGCTGAATGTTTGGGAGTAACTGGACAGTGTATTCTGCCTTTTTACTTTCTGATAATGCCGTTTTCTAGTGCTCTCGTATAGTTGTGTTTTTGTGTGAGCTCCTTCCAAGTTGACTAATAAATGCACAGAGCATACCTTAAGTTGACCAATAATTTATTTAGTGAACTATAGCCATAACTAAAGCATTTATTTCTTGGAGTAAGGAGTAAACTTAACGAAAAAAATTTTATATTAAACAGGGCCAGAAGTAAAAGTGGGTCACATTGACTATTTTCATTGGGTCACAGGCAAATAAAAAATCATTGATACTGTTAGTCAGCAAAATCCACAGAAGCTTATTGTGTTTTCATATTGCTATGTTCCAATTATACCAAGTTTAAACTGCTAAATTTGTATATACATTTTCTTCTTGGGTTAGTTTAGTCACATAGGGTGAAGGCGGGTTTCAATAGAAAACTACGGGTTTCAATAGAAAACTACAGGTCTAAAATAATAAAGATGATCACAAATAACATGGCTGCACCACTCCTGTCTAATGTAATTTTCCTCACAACACAGAAAAAAACAGGTTTACACAGGAGCCAGTGAAAGGTCAAATCAGAGATAATGATATGGAAATGGAGATGATGCAGGGTGATATTTATGTGCTTCAGGATAATTAATCATCTAATGAAACACTGATAAGAGCTAAACAAACCAAAGAAACATTTTAAATACTTGAGATAAATATGACAAAACACTTCATGGCCAAAACAATATCACATACAAGTAACAACATAGTATTACTAATAATGAATCAAATATTTAAATACACAATCTGATGATTTTTTCAACCTATTATTCAGTTTTGTTTTTTGTTTTTTTTTTCCACAAAGATGCTTGGCAGTTTACAATAGAATAAGGTTAAAGGAGCAATTAGTAACTTTTCTGGTTCCAGAATGTTCCATCCACAGTATGGCAAGAAACATATCCATCTTTCATTCTTCAATTAAAAGCTCAACATCTTGGATGATCGCCAAGGCGGTGCTTCATTCTGCTTTGCAGGATGTCACAATAGTCTCCCAGAGCTGCTATTTGGAGGTGAACTACGTCCCGCCCTCATAGATCTTGTGCTTGAGGATGCTCCAAAAAGGTTCTCAA